>NW_025726653.1:600000-891725 GCF_021461395.2 Schistocerca americana
CCCTGAACGTTACAATTAACTATCCGTTTTGCGTCGGACTCGAAAATCTAGACTCACAGGAGAACGACCATTAGGTGCCACAGGCAGCAATAGACCCATGAAGGCAAATCGGCTGGAGGACGATGTATTGAATCGCGACGCAATTTGAGTGTTCCATCGTCATTTGGAGGCCCTGAACGTTACAAAAAAAATATCAGTATCGCGTCGGATTCGATAGTCTAGACTCACAAGAGACGGACCGTATTGTACATAAGGCAGTAATATCCACTTGAAGACAAGTCGCTTGGAGGACGATGAATTGAATCGCGACGCAATTTGAGTTTTCCATCGTCATTAGGAGGCCCTGAACGTTACAATTAACTATCCGTTTTGCGTCGGACTCGAAAATCTAGACTCACAGGAGAACGACCATTAGGTGCCACAGGCAGCAATAGACCCTTGGAGACAATTCGGCTGGAAGACGATGAATTGAATCGCGACGCAATTTGAGTCTTCCATCGTCATTAGGAGGCCCTGAACGTTACAATTAACTATCAGTATCGCGTCGGATTCGAAAATCTAGACTCGCAGCGACGGATCATATGGTGTCCGACTCAGCAATATCCCCTTGGAGACAAGTCGGCTGGAGGACGATGTATTGAATCTCGACGCAAATTGAGGGTTCCATCGTCATTAGGACGACCTGAACGTTACAATTAACTTTCAGATTTGCGTCGGATTCGAAAATCTAGACTCACAGGAGAACGACCATTAGGTGCCACAGGCAGCAATGGACCCTTGGAGGCAAATCGGCTGGAGAACGATGTATTGAATCGCGACGCAATTTGAGTATTCCATCGTAATTAGGAGGCCCTGAACATTACAATTAATCTTCAGTTTTGCGTCGGATTCGAAAATCTATTCTCACAGGAGACGGACCATAAGGTTCCCGAGGCAGCAATATCCCCTTGGCGACAAATCGGCTGGAGGACGATGTATTGAATCTCGAGGAAATTTGAGTGATCCATCGTCATTAGGAGGCCCTGAACGTTAGAATTAACTATCACTTTGCGTCGGATTCGATAATCTAGACTCACAGGAGAACGACCAAAAGTGGCCCGAGGCAACAATAGACCCTTGGAGAGAAGTCGGCTGGAGGACGATGTATTGAATTTCGACGCAATTTGAGTTTCCCATCGTCTCTCGGAGGCCCTGAACTTTACAATTAACTATCAGTTTTGCGTGGGAATCGAAAATCTAGAGTCACAGGAGAACGACAAGAAGACGCCCGAGGCAGCAATAGTCCCTTGGAGACAAGTCGGCATGAGGACGAAGTATTGAATCTCGACGCAATTTGAGTGACCCTTCGTCATTAGGAGGCCCTGAACGTTACAAAAAAAATATCAGTATCGCGTCGGATTCGATAATCTAGACTCACAAGAGACGGACCGTATTGTACATAAGGCAGTAATATCCACTTGAAGACAAGTCGCTTGGAGGACGATGAATTGAATCGCGACGCAATTTGAGTGTTCCATCGTCATTAGGAGGCCCTGAGCGTTACAATTAACTATCATTTTGCGTCGGATTCGACAATCTACACTCACAGGACAACGACCATAAGGTGCCCGAGGCAGCAATAGACCCTTGGAGACAATTCGGCTGGAAGACGATGAATTGAATCGTGACGCAATTTGAGTCTTCCATCGTCATTAGGAGGCCCTGAACGTTACAATTAACTATCAGTATCGCGTCGGATTCGAAAATCTAGACTCGCAGCGGCGGATCATATGGTGCCCGACGCAGCAATGTCCCCTTGGAGACAAGTCGGCTGGAGGACGATGTATTGAATCTCGACGCAAATTGAGGGTTCCATCGTCATTAGGACGACCTGAACGTTACAATTAACTATCAGATTTGCGTCGGATTCGAAAATCTAGACTCACAGGAGAACGACCATTAGGTGCCTCAGGCAGCAATAGACCCTTGGAGACAAATCGGCTGGAGAACGATGTATTGAATCGCGACGCAATTTGAGTATTCCATCGTAATTAGGAGGCCCTGAACTTTACGATTAATCTTCAGTTTTGAGTCGGATTCGAAAATCTATTCTTACAGGAGACGGACCATAAGGTTCCCGAGGCAGCAATATGCCCTTGGAGACAAGTCGGCTGGAGACGATGTATTGAATCTCGACGCAATTTGAGTGACCCTTCCTCATTAGGAGGCCCTGCACGTTACAATTAACTATCAGTTTTGCGTCGGATTCGATAAACTAGACTCACAGGAGGACGACCAAAAGGCGCCCGAGGCAACAATAGACCCTTGGAAACAATTCGACTGGAGGACGATGTATTGAATCGCGACGGAATTTGAGTGTTCCATCGCCATTAGGAGGACCTGATTGTTACAATAAACTATCAGTATCGCGTCGGATTCAATAATCTAGAATCACAGGAGACGGGCCGTATGGTACCCAAGGCACCAATATCCCCTTGAAGACAAATCCGCTGGAGGACGATGTATTGAATCTTGACGCAATTTGAGTGTTCCATCGTCATTAGGAGGCCCTGAACGTTGTAATTATCTCTCAGTTTTGCGTCGGATTCGAAAATCTAGACTCACAGGATATCGACCATAACGTGCCCGAGGCAGCAATATCCCCTTGGAGACAAATCGGCTGGAGGACAATGTATTGAATCGCGACGCAGTTTGAATGTTCCATCGTCATTAGGAGGCCCTGAACGTTGCAATTAATTATCACTTTTACGTCGGATTCGATAATCTAGACTCACAGGAGAACAACCATAATGTGCCCGAGGCAGCAATAGACCCTTGGAGGCAAGTCGGCTGGATGACGATGAATTGAATCGCGACGCAATTTGTGTGTTCCATCGTCATTAGGAGGCCCTGAACGTTACAATTAACTATCATTTTGCGTCGGATTCGATAATCTAGACTCACAGGAGAACGACCATAAGGTGCCCGGGGAAGCAATAGACCCTTGGAGGCAAGTCGGCTGGAGGACGATGTATTGAATCGCGACGCAATTTGAGTGTTCCATCGTCATTAGGAGGCCCTGAACGTTACAATTAACTATCAGTTTCACGTCTGATTGGAAAATCTAGACTCACAGGTGACGGACAATATGGTGCCCGAGGCAGCAATATCCCTCTGGAGACAAGTCGGCTGGAGGACGAAGTATTCAATCTCGACGCAATTTGAGTGTTCCATCGTCATTAGGAGGCTCTGAACGTTACAATTAACTATCAGTTTTGCGTCGGATTCGAAAATCTAGACTCACAGGATAACGACCATAAGGTGCCCGAGGCAGCAATATCCCCTCGGAGACAAGTCGGCAGGAGGACGATGTATTGAATCTCGACGCAATTTGAGTTTTCCATCGTCTCTAGGAGGCACTGATCGTTACAATTAACTATCTCTTTTGCGTAGGAATCGAAAATCTAGAGTCACAGCAGAACGACCATAAGGTGCCCGAGGCAGCAATAGACCCTTGGAGACAGGTCGACTGAAGGACGATGTATTGAATCTCGACGCAATTGGAGTGTTCCATCGTCATTAGGAGGCCCTGAACGTTACTATTAACTATCAGTTTCGCATCGGATTCGAAAATCTAGAGTCACAGGAGAACGACAATAAGATGCCCGAGGCAGCTATAGACCCTTGGAGGCAAGTCGGCTGGAGGACGATGTATTGCACCTCGACCCAATTTGAGTGACCCTTCGTCATTAGGAGGCCCTCAACGTTACAATTAACTATCAGTTTTGCGTCGGATCCGATAATCTAGACTCACAGGAGGTCGACCAAAAGGCGCCCGAGGCAACAATAGACCCTTGGAGACAAGTCGACTGGAGGACGATGTATTGAATCGCGACGGAATTTGAGTGTTCCATCGTCAATAGGAGGACCTGTACGTTACAATTAACTAACATTCTGCTTCGGATTCGATAATCTAGACTCACAGGACAACGACCATAAGGTGCCCGAGGCAGCAATAAACCCTTGGAGACAAGTCGGCTGGAGGACGATGTATTGAATGGCGACGTAATTTGAGTCTTCCATCGTCATTAGGAGACCCTGAACGTTACAATAAACTATCAGTATCGCGTCGGATTCGAAAATCTCGACACACAAGAGACGGACCGTATGGTATCAAGGCAGCAATATCCCCTTGAAGACACGTCGGCTGGAGGACGATGTATTGAATCTCGACGCAATTTAAGTGTTCCATAGTCATTAGGAGGCCCTGAACGTTATAATTAACTCTCTGTTTTGCGTTGGATTCGAAAATCTAGACTCACAGGATAACGACCATAAGGTGCCCGAGGCAGCAATATCCCCTTGGAGACAAGTCGGCTGGAGGACGATGTATTGAATCGCGTCGCAATATGAATGTTCCATCGTCATTAGAAGGCCCTGAACGTTACAATTAATTATCAGTCCTGCGTAGGATTCGATAATCTAGACTCACAGGAGAACGACCATAAGGTGCCATAAGCAGCAATAGGCCCTTGGAGACAAGTCTGCTGGAGGACGGTGTATTGAATCTCGACGCAATTTGAGTGTTCCATCGTCTCTAGGAGGCCCTGAACGTTACAATTAACTATCAGCTTTGAGTCGGACTCGACAATCTAGACTCACAGGACGACGACCAAAAGGCGCCCGAAGCAACAATAGACCCTTGGAGACAAGTCGACTGGAGGACGATGTATTGACTCGCGAAGGAATTTGAGCGTTCCATCGTCATTAGGAGGCCCTGAACGTTACAATAAACTATCAGTATCGCGTCGGATTCGAAAATCTCGACTCACAAGAGACGGACCGTATGGGACCCAAGGCAACAATATCCCCTTGAAGACAAGTCGGCTGGAGGACGATGTATTGAATCTCGACGCCGTTTGAGTGTTCCATCATCATTAGGAGGCCCTGAACGTTACAACTAACTATCAATTTCGTGTCGGATTCGAAAATCTAGACTCTCTGGAGACGAACCATATGGTGCCCGAGGCAGCAATATCCCCTTGGAGACAAGTCGGCTGGAGGACGATGTATTGAATCTCGACGCAATTTGAGTGTTCCATCGTCTCTAGGAGGCCCTGAACGTTACAATTAACTATCAGCTTTGAGTCGGACTCGACAATCTAGACTCACAGGAGGACGACCAAAAGGCGCCCGAAGCAACAATAGACCCTTGGAGACAAGTCGACTGGAGGACGATGTATTGACTCGCGAAGGAATTTGAGCGTTCCATCGTCATTAGGAGGCCCTGAACGTTACAATAAACTATCAGTATCGCGTCGGATTCGAAAATCTCGACTCACAAGAGACGGACCGTATGGGACCCAAGGCAACAATATCCCCTTGAAGACAAGTCGGCTGGAGGACGATGTATTGAATCTCGACGCCGTTTGAGTGTTCCATCGTCATTAGGAGGCCCTGAACGTTATAATTAACTCTCAGTTTTGCGTCGGATTCGAAAATCGAGACTCACAGGATAACGACCAAGGTGCCCGACGCAGCAATATCCCCTTGGAGACAAGTCGGCTGGAGGACGATATATAAGAATCTCGACGTAATTTGAGTGTTCCAGCGTCATTAGGTGGCCCTGAACGATGCAATTAACTATCAGTATCGCGTCGGATTCGAAAATCTTGACTCACAGGAACGGATCATATGGTGCCCGACGCAGCAATATCCCCTTGGAGACAAGTCGGCTGGAGGACGATGTATTGAATCACGACGAAAATTGAGGGTTCCATCGTCATTAGGACGCCCTGAACGTTACATTTAACCATCAGTTTCGCGTCGGATTCGATAATCTAGACTCACAGGAGAACGACCATAAGGTGCCCGAGGCAGCAATAGACCCTTGGAGGCAAGTCGGCTGGATGACGATGAATTGAACCGCGACGCAATTTGAGTGTTCCATCGTCATTAGGAGGCCCTGAACGATGCAATTAACTATCAGTATCGCGTCGGATTCGAAAATCTTGACTCGCAGGGACGGATCATATGGTGCCCGACGCAGCAATATCCCCTTGGAGGCAAGTCGGCTAGAGGACGACGTATTGGATCTCGACGCAAATTGAGGGTTCCATCGTCATTAGGACGCCCTGAACGTTACAATTAACTATCAGTTTTGCGTCGGATTCGAAAATCTAGACTCACAGGAGAACGACCATTAGGTGCCACAGGCAGCAATAGACCCTTGGAGACAAATCGGCTGGAGAACGATGTATTGAATTGCGACGTAATTTAAGTGTTCCATCGCCATTAAGAGGCCCTGAACGTTACAATAAAATATCAGTATCGCGTCGGACTCGAAAATCTCGACTCACAAGAGACGGACCGTATGGTACCCAAGGCAGCAATATCCCCTTGAAGACAAGTCGGCTGGAGGACGATGTATTGAATCGCGACGCAATTTGAGTGTTCCATCGTCATTAGGAGGCCCTGAACGTTATAATTAACCATCAGTATTGAGTCGGATTCGAAAATCAATTCTCACATTAGACGGACCATAAGGTTCCCGAGGCAGCAATATCCTCTTGGAGACAAGTCGGCTGGCGGACGATATATTGAATCTCGACGCAATTTGAGTGTTCCATCGTCATTAGGAGGCCCTGAACGTTACAATTAACTATCAGTTTTGCGTCGGATTCGACAATCTAGAGTCACAGGAGAACGACAATAGGATGCCCGAGGCAGCTATAGACCCTTGGAGACAAGTCGGCTGGAGGACGATGTATTGAACCTCGACCCAATTTGAGTGACCCTTCGTCATTAGGAGGCCCTCAACGTTACAATTAACTATCAGTTTTGCGTCGGATCCGATAATCTAGACTCACATTAGGACGACCAAAAGGCGCCCGAGGCAACAATAGACCCTTGGAGACAAGTCGAATGGAGGACGATGTATTGAATCGCGACGGAATTTGAGTGTTCCATCGTCTTTAGGAGGACCTGAACGTTACAATTAACTAACATTCTGCGTCGGATTCGATAATCTAGACTCACAGGAGAACGACCATAAGGTGCCCGAGGCAGCAATAAACCCTTGGAGACAAGTCGGCTGGAGGACGATGTATTGAATGGCGACGTAATTTGAGTGTTCCATCGTCATTAGGAGACCCTGAACGTTACAATAAACTATCAGTATCGCGTCGGATTCGAAAATCTCGACACACAAGAGACGGACCGTATGGTATCAAGGCAGCAAAATCCCCTTGAAGACAAGTCAGCTGGAGGACGATGTATTGAATCTCGACGCAATTTGAGTGTTCCATCGTCATTAGGAGGCCCTGAAGGTTATAACTAACTCTCAGTTTTGCGTTGGATTCGAAAACCTAGACTCACAGGATAACGACCATAAGGTGCCCGAGGCAGCAATATCCACTTGGAGACAAGTCGGCTGGAGGACGATGTATTGAATCGCGACGCAATATGAATGTTCCATCGTCATTAGAAGGCCCTGAACCTTACAATTAATTATCAGTCCTGCGTCGGGTTCGATAATCTAGACTCACAGGAGAACGACCATAAGGTGCCCGAGGCAGCAATAGGCCCTTGGAGACAAGTCGACTGGAGGACGATGTATTGAATCTCGACAAAATTTGAGTGTTCCATCGTCATTAGGAGCCGTTAAAGTTACAATTAACTATCAGTTTTGCGTCGGATTCGAAAATCTAAACTCAAAGGAGAACTTACATAAGGTGCCCGAGGCAGCAATTTCCCCTTGGAGACAAGTCGGCTGGAGGACGATGTATTGAATCTCGACGCAATTTGAGTGTTCCATCGTGTCTAGGAGGCCCTGAACGTTACAACTAACTATCAATTTCGTGTCGGATTCGAAAATCTAGACTCTCTGGAGACGAACCATATGGTGCCCGAGGCAGCAATATCCCCTTGGAGACAAGTAGGCTGGAGGACGATGTATTGAATCTCGACGCGATTTGAGTGTTCCATCGTCTCTAGGAGGCCCTGAACGTTACAATTAACTATCAGTTTTGAGTCGGACTCGATAATCTAGACTCACAGGAGGACGACCAAAAGGCGCCCGAAGCAACAATAGACCCTTGGAGACAAGTCGACTGGAGGACGATGTATTGAATCGCGAAGGAATTTGAGTGTTCCATCGACATTAGGAGGCCCTGAACGTTACAATAAACTATCAGTATCGCGTCGGATTCGAAAATCTCGACTCACAAGAGACGGACCGTATGGGACCCAAGGCAACAATATCCCCTTGAAGACAAGTCGGCGGGAGGACGATGTATTGAATCTCGACGCAATTTGAGTGTTCCATCGTCATTAGGAGGCCCTGAACGTTACATTAACTATCAGTTTCGCGTCGGATTCGAAAATCTAGACTCACAGGAGACCGAATACAAGGTGCCCGAGGCAGCAATAGACCCTTGGAGACAAGTCGGCTGCAGGCCGATGAATTGAATCTTGACGCAATTTGAGTGTTCCATCGACATTACGAGGCCCTGAAAGTTACAATTAACTATCAGTATCGCATCGGATTCGAAAATCTGGCGCATAGGAGACGGATCATATGGTGCCCGACGCAGCAATATCCCCTTGGAGACAAGTCAGCCGGAGGACGATGTATTGAATCTCGACGCAAATTGAGTGACCCATCGTCATTAGGAGGCCCTGAACGTTACAACTAACTATCAGTTTAGCGTCGGATTCGAAAATCTAGACTCACAGGAGACGGAACATATGGTGCCCGTGGCAGCATATTTCCCCTTGGAGACAAGTCGGCTGGAGGACGATGTATTCAATCTCGACGCAATTTGAGTGTTCCATCGTCGTTAGTAGGCCCTGAACGTTACAATTAACTATCAGTTTTGCGTCGGATTCGAAAATTTAGACTCACACGAGAACGACCGTTAGGTGCCCGAGGCAGCAATATCCCCTCGGAGACAAGTCGGCTGGAGGACGATGTATTGAATCTCGACGCAATTTGAGTGTTCCATCGTCTCTAGGAGGCCCTGAACGTTACAATAAACTATCAGTATCGCGTCGGATTCGAAAATCTCGACACACAAGAGACGGACCGTATGGTATCAAGGCAGCAATATCCCCTTGAAGACAAGTCGTCTGGAGGACGATGTATTGAATCTCGACGCAATTTGAGTGCTCCATCGTCATTAGGAGGCCCTGAACGTTATAACTAACTCTCAGTTTTGCGTTGGATTCGAAAATCTAGACTCACAGGATAACGACCATAAGGTGCCCGAGGCAGCAATATCCACTTGGAGACAAGTCGGCTGGAGGACGATGTATTGAATCGCGACGCAATATGAATGTTCCATCGTCATTAGAAGGCCCTGAACGTTACAATTAATTATCAGTCCTGCGTCGGGTTCGATAATCTAGACTCACAGGAGAACGACCATAAGGTGCCCGAGGCAGCAATAGGCCCTTGGAGACATGTCGACTGGAGGACGATGTATTGAATCGCAAAGGAATTTGAGTGTTCCATCGACATTAGCAGGCCCTGAACGTTACAATAAACTATCAGTATCGCGTCGGATTCGAAAATCTCGACTCACAAGAGACGGACCGTATGGGACCCAAGGCAACAATATCCCCTTGAAGACAAGTCGGCTGGAGGACGATGTATTGAATCTCGACGCAATTTGAGTGTTCCATCGTGTCTAGGAGGCCCTGAACGTTGCAACTAACTATCAATTTCGTGTCGGATTCGAAAATTTAGACTCGCAAGGGACGGATCATATGGTGCCCGACGCAGTAATATCCCCTTGGAGACAAGTCAGCCTGAGGACGATGTATTGAATCTCGACGCAAATTGAGTGTTCCATCGTCGTTAGTAGGCCCTGAACGTTACAATTAACTATCAGTTTTGCGTCGGATTCGAAAATTTAGACTCACAGGAGAACGACCGTTAGGTGCCCGAGGCAGCAATATCCCCTCGGAGCCAAGTCGGCTGGAGGACGATGTATTGAATCTCGACGCAATTTGAGTGTTCCATCGTCTCTAGGAGGCCCTGAACGTTACAATAAACTATCAGTATTGCGTCGGATTCGAAAATCTCGACACACAAGAGACGGACCGTATGGTATCAAGGCAGCAATATCCCCTTGAAGACAAGTCGTCTGGAGGACGATGTATTGAATCTCGACGCAATTTAAGTGCTCCATCGTCATTAGGAGGCCCTGAACGTTATAACTAACTCTCAGTTTTGCGTTGGATTCGAAAATCTAGACTCACAGGATAACGACCATAAGGTGCCCGAGGCAGCAATATCCACTTGGAGACAAGTCGGCTGGAGGACGATGTATTGAATCGCGACGCAATATGAATGTTCCATCGTCATTAGAAGGCCCTGAACGTTACAATTAATTATCAGTCCTGCGTCGGGTTCGATAATCTAGACTCACAGGAGAACGACCATAAGGTGCCCGAGGCAGCAATAGGCCCTTGGAGACATGTCGACTGGAGGACGATGTATTGAATCTCGACAAAATTTGAGTGTTCCATCGTCATTAGGAGCCGTTAAAGTTACAATTAACTATCAGTTTTGCGTCGGATTCGAAAATCTAAACTCACAGGAGAACGTACATAAGATGCCCGAGGCAGCAATTTCCCCTTGGAGACAAGTCGGCTGGAGGACGATGTATTGAATCTCGACGCAATTTGAGTGTTCCATCGTGTCTAGGAGGCCCTGAACGTTACAACTAACTATCAATTTCGTGTCGGATTCGAAAATCTACACTCTCTGGAGACGAACCATATGGTGCCCGAGGCAGCAATATCCCCTTGGAGACAAGTAGGCTGGAGGACGATGTATTGAATCTCGACGCAATTTGAGTGTTCCATCGTCTCTAGGAGGCCCTGAACGTTACAATTAACTATCAGTTTTGAGTCGGACTCGATAATCTAGACTCACAGGAGGACGACCAAAAGGCGCCCGAAGAAACAATAGACCCTTGGAGACAAGTCGACTGGAGGACGATGTATTGAATCGCGAAGGAATTTGAGTGTTCCATCGTCATTAGGATGCCCTGAACGTTACAACTAACTATCAGTTTCGCGTCGGATTCGAAAATCTAGACTCACAGGAGACGGACCATATGGTGCCCGAGGCAGCAATATCCCCTTGGAGACAAGTCGGCAGGAGGACGATGTATTGAATCTGGACGAAATTTGAGTGTTCCATCGTCTCTAGGAGCCCCTGAACGTTACAATTAACTATCAGTATCGCGTCGGATTCGAAAATCTCGACTCACAAGAGACGGACCGTATGGTACCCAAGGCAGAAATATCCCCTTGAAGACAAGTCGGCTGGAAACAATGTATTGAATCTCGACGCAATTTGAGTGTTCCATCGTCATTAAGAGGCCCAGAACGTAACAATTAACTATCATTTTGGGTCGGATTCGATAATCTAGACTCACAGGAGAACGACCATAGGGTGCCCGAGGCGGCAATAGACCCTTGAAGACAAGTCGGCAGGAGGACGATGTATTGACTCGCGACGTAATTTAAGTGTTCCATCGTCATTAGGAGGCCCTGAGCGTTACAACTAACTATCAGTTTCGCGTCGGTATCGAAAATCTAGACTCACAGGAGACGGAACATATGGTGCCCGAGGCAGCAATATCCCCTTGGAGACAAGTATGCTTGAGGACGATGTATTGAATCTCGACGCAATATGAGTGACCCATCGTCATTAGGAGGCCCTGAACGTTACAATTAACTATCAGTTTTGCGACGGATTTGATATTCTAGACTCACGGGAGAACGACCATAGTGTGCCCGAGGCAGCAATAGAACCTTGGAGACAAGTCGGCTGGACGACGATGTATTGAATCGCGATGTAATTTAAGTGTTCCATCGCCATTAGGAGGCCCTGAACGTTACAATAAAATATCAGTATCGCGTCGGATTCGAAAGTCTCGACTCACAAGAGACGGACCGTATGGTACCCAAGGCAGCAATATCCCCTTGGAGACAAGTCGGCTGGAGGACGATATATTGAGTCTCGACGGAATTTGAGTGTTCCATCGTCATTAGGAGGCCCTGAACATTACATTAACTATCAGTTATGCGTCGGATTCGAAAATCTAGACTCACAGGAGAACGACCATAGGGTGCCCGAGGCAGCAATATCCCCTCGGAGACAAGTCGGCTGGAGGACGATGTATTGAATCTCGACGCAATATGAGTGTTCCATCGTCATTAGGAGGCCCTGAACGTTACAAATATCAGTTTCGCGTCGGATTCGAAAATCTAGACTCACAGGAGACCGAATTCAAGGTGCCCGAGGCAGCAATAGACCCTTGGAGACAAGTCGGCTGCAGGCCGATGAATTGAATCTTGACGCAATTTGAGTGTTCCATCGACATTACGAGGCCCTCAAAGTTACAATTAACTATCAGTATCGCATCGGATTCGAAAATCTGGCGCATAGGAGACGGATCATATGGTGCCCGAAGCAGCAATATCCCCTTGGAGACAAGACAGCCGGAGGACGATGTATTGAATCTCGACGCAAATTTAGTGACCCATCGTCATTAGGAGGCCCTGAACGTTACAACTAACTATCAGTTTAGCGTCGGATTCGAAAATCTAGACTCACAGGAGACGGAACACATGGTGCCCGTGGCAGCATATTTCCCCTTGGAGACAAGTCGGCTGGAGGACGATGTATTCAATCTCGACGCAATTTGAGTGTTCCATCGTCGTTAGTAGGCCCTGAACGTTACAATTAACTATCAGTTTTGCGTCGGATTCGAAAATTTAGACTCACAGGAGAACGACCGTTAGGTGCCCGAGGCAGCAATATCCCCTCGGAGACAAGTCGGCTGGAGGACGATGTATTGAATCTCGACGCAATTTGAGTGATCCATCGTCTCTAGGAGGCCCTGAACGTTACAATAAACTATCAGTATCGCGTCGGATTCGAAAATCTCGACTCACAAGAGAGGGACCGTATGATACCCAAAGCAGCAATTTCCCCTTGAAGACAAGTCGGCTGGAGACGATGTATTGAATCTCGTCGCAATTTGAGTGTTCCATCGTCATTAGGAGGCCCTGAACGTAATAATTAACTCTCAGTTTTGCGTCGGATTCGAAAATCTAGACTCACAGGATAACGACCATAAGGTGCCCGAGGCAGCAATATCCCCTTGGAGACAAGTCGGCTGGAGGACGATATATTGAATCTCGACGTAATTCGAGTGTTCCATCGTCATTAGGAGGTTCTGAACGTTACATTAACTATCAGTTATGCGTCGGATTCGTAAATCTAGACTCACAGGAGAACGACAATAAGGTGCCCGAGGCAGCAATAGACCCTTGGAGACAAGTCGGCTGGAGGACGATGTATTGAATCTCGACGCAATATGAGTGACCCATCGTCATTAGGAGGACCTGAAAGTCACAATTAACTATCAGATTTGCTTCGGATTCGATTATCTGGACTCACAGGAGGACGACCAAAGGGCGCCCGAGCCAACAAAAGACCCTTGGAGACAAGTCGACCTGAGGACGATGTATTGAATCGCGACGGAATTTGAGTGTTCCATCGGCATTAGGAGGCCCTGAACGTTACAATTAACTATCATTTTGCGTCGGATTCGATAATCTAGACTCACAGGAGAACGACCATAAGGTGCCCCAGGCAGCAATATCCCCTCGGAGACAAGTAGGCTGAAGGACGATGTATTGAATCGCGACGTAATTTGAGTGTTTTATCGTCATTAGGAGGCCCTAAACGTTACAATTAACTATCATTTTGCGTCGGATTCGATAATCTAGACTCACAGGAGAACGACCATAAGGTGCCCGAGGCAGTCATACCCCCTTGGAGACAAGTCGGCTGGAGGACGATGTATTGAATCGCGACGCAATTTGAGTGTTCCATCGTCATTAGGAGGACCTGAACGTTACAATTAACTATCAGTTTCGCGTCGGATTCGAAAATCTAGACTCACAGGAGCACCACCATAAGGTGCCAGAGGCAGCAATAGACCCTTTGAGACAAGTCGGCTGGAGGACGATGTATTGAATCTCGATGCAATTTGAGTGTTCCATTGTCATTAGGAGGCCCTGAACGTTACAATTAACTATCAGTTTTGCGTCGGATTCGATCATCTACACTCACAGGAGAACGACCATAAGGTGCCCGAGGCAGCCCTTGGAGACAAGTCGGCTGGAGGACGATGTGTTGAATTGCGACGCAATATGAGTGTTCCATCGTCATTAAGAGTCCCTGAAAGTTACAATTAACCATCAGTTTCGCGTCGGATTCGAAAATCTAGACTCACAGGTGCACGACCATTAGGTGCCAGAGGCAGCAGTATCCCGTTGGAGACAAGTCGGCTGGAGGACGATATATAAGAATCTCGACGTAATTTGAGTGTTCCATCGTCATTAGGTGGCGCTGAACGATGCAATTAACTATCAGGATCGCGTCGGATTCGAAAATCTTGACTCGCAGGGACGGATCATATGGTGCCCGACGCAGCAATATCCCCTTGGAGACAAGTCGGCTAGAGGACGATGTATTGAATCTCGACGCAAATTGAGTGTTCCATCGTCATTAGGAGGACCTGAACGTTACAATTAACTATCAGTTTCGCGTCGGATTCGAAAATCTAGACTCACAGGAGCACCACCATAAGGTGCCAGAGGCAGCAATAGACCCTTTGAGACAAGTCGGCTGGAGGACGATGTATTGAATCGCGACGCAATTTGAGTGTTCCATCGTCATTAGGACGCCCTGAACGTTACATTTAACCATCAGTATCGCGTCGGATTCGAAAATCTTGACTCGCAGGGGCGGATCATATGGTGCCCGAGGCAGTAATATCCCCTCGGAGACAAGTCGGCAGGAGGACGATGTATTGAATCTCGACGCAATTTGAGTTTTCCATCGTCTCTAGGAGGCACTGAACGTTACAATTAACTATCTGTTTTGCGTGGGAATCGAAAATCTAGAGTCACAGCAGAACGACCATAAGGTGCCCGAGGCAGCAATAGACCCTTGGAGACAAGTCGGCTGAATTACGATGTATTGAATCTCGACGCAATTGGAGTGTTCCATCGTCATTAGGACGCCCTGAACGTTACAATTAACTATCACTTTTGCGTCGGATTCGAAAATCTAGACTCACAGGAGAACGACCATTAGGTGCCACAGGCAGCAATAGACCCTTGGAGACAAATCGGCTGGAGAACGATGTATTGAATCGCGACGCAATTTGAGTGTTCCATCGTAATTAGGAGGCCCTGAACATTACAATTAATCATCAGTTTTGCGTCGGATTCGAAAATCTATTCTCACAGGAGACGGACCATAAGGTTCCCGAGGCAGCAAAATCCCCTTGGAGACAAATCAGCTGGAGGACGATGTATTGAATCTCGACGCAATTTGAGTGTTCCATAGTCATTAGGAGGACCTGAACGTTATAATCAACTATCAGTTTTGCGTCGGATTCCATAATCTATACTCACAGGAGTACGACCAAAAGGCACCCAAGGCAACAATAGACCCTTGGAAACAAGTCGGCTGGAGGACGATGTATTGAATCGCGACGCAATTTGAGTGTTCCATCGTGATTAGGAGGCCCTGAACGTTTTAATTAACTATCAGTTTCACGTCTGATTCGAAAATCTAGACTCACAGGTGACGGACAATATGGTGCCCGAGGCAGCAATATCCCTCTGGAGACAAGTCGGCTGTAGGACGAAGTATTCAATCTCGTCGCAATTTGAGTGTTCCATCGTCATTAGGAGGCCCTGAACGTTACAATTAACTATCAGTTTTGCGTCGGATTCGAAAATCTAGACTCACAGGATAACGACCATAAGGTGCCCGAGGCAGCAATATCCCCTCGGAGACAAGTCGGCAGGAGGACGATGTATTGAATCTCGACGCAATTTGAGTTTTCCATCGTCTCTAGGAGGCACTGAACGTTACAATTAACTATCTGTTTTGCGTGGGAATCGAAAATCTAGAGTCACAGCAGAACGACCATAAGGTGCCCGAGGCAGCAATAGACCCTTGGAGACAAATCGGCTGAAGGACGATGTATTGAATCTCGACGCAATTGGAGTGTTCCATCGTCATTAGGAGGCCCTGAACGTTACAATTAACTATCAGTTTTGCGACGAATTCGACAATGTAGACTCACAGGAGAAAGACAATATGGTGCCCGAGGCAGCAATAGACCCTAGGAGGCAAGTCGGCTGGAGGACGATGTATTGAATCTCGACGCAATTTGAGTGACTCATCGTCATTAGGAGGCCTTGAACGTTACAATTAACTATCAGTTTTGAGTCGGATTCGATAATCTAGGGTCACAGGAGAACTACCATAAGATGCCCGAGGCAGCAATAGACCCTTGGAGACAAGTCGGCTGGAGGACGATGTATTGAATCGCGACGTAATTTGAGTGTTCCATGGTCATTAGGAGGCCCTGAACGTTACAATAAACTATCAGTATCGCGTCGGATTCGAAAATCTCGACTCACAAGAGACGGACCGTATGGTACCCAAGGCAGCAATATCCCCTTGAAGACAAGTCGTCTGGAGGACGATGTATTGAATCGCGACGCAATTTGAGTGTTCCATCGTCATTAGGAGGCCCTGAACATTATAATTAACCATCAGTTTTGAGTCGGATTCGAAAATCTATTCTCACAGGGAGACGGACCATAAGGTTCCCGAGGCAGCAATATCCTCTTGGAGACAAGTCGGCTGGTGGACGATATATTGAATCTCGACGCAATTTGAGTGTTCCATCGTCATTAGGAGGCCCTCAACGTTACAATTAACTATCAGTTTTGCGTCGGATCCAATAATCTATACTCACAGGAGGACGACCAAAAGGCGCCCGAGGCAACAATAGACCTACATCTACATCTACATCTACATTGATACTCCGCAAGCCACCCAACGGTGTGTGGCGGAGGGCACTTTACGTGCCACTGTCATTACCTCCCTTTCCTGTTCCAGTCGCGTATGGTTCGCGGGAAGAACGACTGTCTGAAAGCCTCCGTGCGCGCTCTAATCTCTCTAATTTTACATTCGTGATCTCCTCGGGAGGTATAAGTAGGGGGAAGACAATCGTCCAATGTTTACACTCCTTACACCAAGCAAGGTGTCGTGTAGCATTTACCGGCATGATGTGTGGCTTATGAGCAGCCGCTCGACCATGAAATCCAAGTTTTCTCACTTCCCGCCTAACTGTCTTTGTACTTGCAATGGATCCTGATGCAGTTTGGAATTCCTGTGTGATGGTCTGGATAGATGTCTGCTTATTACACATTACGACCATCTTCAACTGTCGCCGGTCTCTGTAAGTCAACAAACAAGGTCAGCCTGTACGCTGTTGTGCTGTACGTGTCCCTTCACGTTTCCACTTCACTGTCACATCGGAAACAGAGAACGTAGGGATGTTTAGGAGTGTGAAAATCTCGCGTACAGACGTACGACACAAGTGACACCCAATCATCTGACCACTTTCTAAGTGTGTGATTTCCGCAGACCACCCCATTCTGCTCTCTCACGATGTCTAATGGCTACTGAGGTCGCTGATATGGAGTACCTGGCAGTACGTGGCATTACAATGCACTTAATATGAAAAAAGTATGTTTTTGGGGGTGTCCGGGTACTTTTTATCACACCGGTCGTCTGCTTCCAAATCCCATTAACACCCGTTTTCGCCGCATTTTCTTAACGTATACGTCCGCCGTATGTCCCATATTGATTTCTACGGTTATTTCATGTGCTTGTCTCTTACCACTGACTACGCAAACCCCACTGCTCTTGGTCGTTAAGTGAAGGCCGTCGGCCACTGCGTTGTCCTTCGTGAGAGGTAATACCTGAAATTTGGTATTCTCGGCACGCACTTAACACCGTGGATTGCAGTATACTGAATTTCCTAACGATTTCAGAAATGGAGTGTCCCATGCGTCTAGCTACAAATACCATTACGCGTTGAAAGTCTGTTAATTGACATCGTGCGGAAATAATCACGTCGGAAATCTTTCCATATGAATCAACTGAGTACAAATGACACGAACGCCAACGCACAGTCTTAAAAACCTTGTGTAAGCGGCACTGCCGCCATCTATATATGTGCTCACTGTTGATGTAGATTGATGTGCATTTGGAAGCATGTAGACTATCATACTTACTTCGCTCACTAGACGATGATGGTGTTGATGGTGATACGATTGTTTAACCAATGTCGTTTAAATGTCTGCAACAAAAGCTATACTCTACTGAAAATAAAATTTTCTTTTGCTTTGGTCCCACATCGGCGTAGGGTCGATATGGTTATTAACTAATTTAGCATGGTTAATTTAAGGGGTGAGTAGATGCCTCCCTGTTGCCACACCGCTACCCTCCACATGGAGTATGTGACCCCAACCACCTGTGGGTAGAGTTACTGATGTGCATGTGGGCAAAAGTTTTCTAAATGTTTGTGAATCGCGTAACTGAGGCAGGACATGGATACCAGCCCGGTATTCACCTAATGGGATGTGCGAAACCGCCTGGAAACCACATCCAGACTGGTCAGCATACCGGCCCTCGCCCTTAACTCGCCGGGCGGATTCGATCTGGCGCCGGCACGGTTTAGCGTCCCGGAAGCGTTATGCTGGCGGGTTGTAACGAAAATAAAGTAGTTTAAAGTTCTTCTGTAGAGATCCACGCACACACAAAGTAAATCCTTGCTGCATATTGGTTTGTAAAACATTAGCTGAAGATTTGATTAGACACATGTAATAAAAAATAATTATTGAGATTACAGCAGGTAAGTGTGGCTGACTAATAACTACTCAATACTAGTTTAAAGAGAGAGGACGTCTCCACGTAGCCTCTACAATCTAGTCTGAATGTAAAATACACTCTAATAAAAGGTGGCTCATGATGTGTCATCCGCCACAGGCATCACTTATTGGGGCATCCTCACCCCAGAAGCTGTGCATTAATGGACAGTACCCACAATGGAGCTAGTATTGTGCAAACGATCGATACAACTGGAGCATACAAGTTCTGTCTGCTACACAAGCCCTGTGAGTAACGCATATTAAAGTATTAAGTGCTCTGAAACACTTTTCCTTGTGTGCCAAGTGGGTTTTTCATCAACCTCACAACCTTACAAATCCTTTAAAATTTAAAAGGGGAAGTTAAAAATAGAGCACGAATGGTTAAAAAGAATACATATAGATATCTTTGCCAGCAATCTAAGACCAGTTTTCACTGCCCATTCCTTTACGGTCCTAATTGTCAATAGTAGATGGCACGTCCTAGAAGACGAGCCAAAAATAGAAAAGTCTTCCATGGATAGGGAGCACTATACCGAGGCCGTTACCGTGGACATAATGGCTTTAAAAGCAATTACAAACATTGCCACAGTTAAAACTACTTTGAGGGAGACTATATTTTTGTTCAAGATGACTAGACAAGAGTTTGTGGCTCTGTATTTAAAACAACATGGTATAAAGAAGAACTGTAGGAATACTGCTAAACGTCTCAGGATGTCCCATTCATTAGGCTGTCCAAGGATGTTATGCCTCCACGTAGTATCATACCCATTCTCAAGGTCGAAGGAAGTACCTATTTAAATGAAACCTGCATCCGAAAGGCTTTTATAGATTCCCGTCCAGGAGGATCAGTTTATCGATGATCGATCGATATCTCCTAAACCTATACTAAAAGCGACTAAGGAACTGTCCGGATTCTAAAATCCAAAAAGTACAGAGTTTGACCATGCGCTCCAGTGTTTTTCTAACCCAGCTACTGAGGGTAAATCTACGGTAGCTGCTCAGGCAGGTATAGTCCTTCCTAGGTTTCAAGAGAGGGATTAAAATGGTTTCCCCCCAGTAGTCGGGAAACTGTCCAGATGCCCACGTCAAAATGAAACAGGGCGGGGAGGATTTTATTGGAGACAAGTCGACTGGAGGACGATGTATTGAATCGCGACGGAATTTGAGTGTTCCATCGTCATTAGGAGGACCTGAACGTTACAATTAACTAACATTCTGCGTCGGATTCGATAATCTAGACTCACAGGAGAACGACCATAAGGTGCCCGAGGCAGCAATAAACCCTTGGAGACAAGTCGGCTGGAGGACGATGTATTGAATGGCGACGTAATTTGAGTGTTCCATCGTCATTAGGAGACCCTGAACGTTACAATAAACTATCAGTATCCCGTCGGATTCGAAAATCTCGACTCACAAGAGACGGACCGTATGGTATAAAGGCAGCAATATCCCCTTGAAGACAAGTCGGCTGGAGGACGATGTATTGAATCTCGACGGAATTTGAGTGTTCCGTCGTCATTAGGAGGCCCTGAACGTTATAACTAACTCTCAGTTTTGCGTTGGATTCGAAAATCTAGACTCACAGGATAACGACCATAAGGTGCCCGAGGCAGCAATATCCCCTTGGAGACAAGCCGGCTGGAGGACGATGTATTGAATCTCGACGCAATTTGAGTATTCCATCGCCATTAGGTGGCCCTGAACGTTACAATTAACTATCAGTTATGCGTCGGATTCGTAAATCTAGACTCGCAGGTGAACGAATACTAGGTGCCCGAGGTAGCAATAGACCTTTCGGGACAAGTCGGCTGGGGGCCGATGAATTGAATCTCGACGCAATTTGAGTGTTCCATCGACATTAGGTGGCCCTGAAAGTTACAATTAACTATCAGTTTTGCGTCGGATTCCATAATCTAGAATCACAGGAGAACGACCATAAGGTGCCCGAGGCAGCAATAGACCCTTGGATACAAGTCAGCTGGAATACGATGTATTGAATCTCGACGCAATTTGAGTGTTCCATCGTCATTTGGAGGCCCTGAACGTTACAATTAACTATAAGTTTTGCGCCGGATTCCATAATCTGGACTCACAGGAGAACGACCAAAAGGCGCCCGATGCAACAATAGACCCTTGGAGGCCAGTCGGCTGGAGGACGATGTATTGTATCGCGATGCAATTTGAGTGTTTCATCGTCATTAGGAGGCCCTGAACGTTACAATTAACTATCAGTTTTGCGTCGGATTCGAAAATGTAGACTGAGCGGAGACCGAACATAAGGTACCCGAGGCAGCAATACACCCTTGGAGACAAGTCGCCTGGAGGACGATGTATTGAATCTCAACGCAATTTGAGTGTTCCATCGTAATTATGCGGCCCTGAACGTTACAATTAACTATCAGTTTCGCGTCGGATTCGAAAATATAGACTCACAGGAGCACCACCATAAGGTGCCAGAGGCAGCAATAGACCCTTTGAGACAAGTCGGCTGGAGGACGATGTATTGAATCTCGACGCAATTTGAGTGTTCCATTGTCATTAGGAGGCCCTGAACGTTACAATTAACTATCAGTTTTGCGTCGGATTCGAACATCTACACTCACAGGAGAAAGACCATAAAGTGCCCAAGGCAGCCCTTGGAGACAAGTCGGCTGTAGGACGATGTGTTGAATTGCGACGCAATATGAGTGTTCCATCGTCATTAAGAGTCCCTGAAAGTTACAATTAACCATCAGTTTCGCGTCGGATTCGAAAATCTAGACTCACAGGAGCACGACCATTAGGTGCCAGAGGCAGCAATATCCCCTTGGAGACAAGTCGGCTGGAGGACGATATATAAGAATCTCGACGTAATTTGAGTGTTCCATCGTCATTAGGTGGCCCTGAACGATGCAATTAACTATCAGTATCGCGTCGGATTCGAAAAACTTGACTCGCAGGGACGGATCATATGGTGCCCGACGCAGCAATATCCCCTTGGACACAAGTCGGCTAGAGGACGATGTATTGAATCTCGACGCAAATTGAGGGTCCCATCGTCATTAGGACGCCCTGAACGTTACATTTAACCATCAGTTTCGCGTCGGATTCGATAATCTAGACTCACAATAGAATGACCATAAGGTGTCCGAGGCAGCAATAGACCCTTGGAGGGAAGGCGGCTGGAGGACGATGAATTGAATCGCGACGCAATTTGAGTGTTCCGTCGTCATTAGGAGGCCCTGAACGATGCAATTAACCATCAGTATCGCGTCGGATTCGAAAATCTTGACTCGCAGGGACGGATCATATGGTGCCCGACGCAGCAATATCCCCTTGGAGACAAGTCGGCTAGAGGACGATGTATTGAATCTCGACGCAAATTGAGGGTCCCATCGTCATTAGGACGCCCTGAAAGTTACATTTAACCATCAGTTTCGCGTCGGATTCGATAATCTAGACTCACAATAGAACGACCATAAGGTGCCCGAGGCAGCAATAGACCCTTGGAGGGAAGGCGGCTGGAGGACGATGAATTGAATCGCGACGCAATTTGAGTGTTCCGTCGTCATTAGGAGGCCCTGAACGATGCAATTAACCATCAGTATCGCGTCGGATTCGAAAATCTTGACTCGCAGGGACGGATCATATGGTGCCCGACGCAGCAATATCCCCTTGGAGACAAGTCGGCTAGAGGACGATGTATTGAATACCGACGTAAATTGAGGGTTCCAAAGTCATTAGGACGCCCTAAACGTTACAATTAACTATCACTTTTGCGTCGGATTCGAAAATCTAGACTCACAGGAGAGCGACCATTAGGTGCAGCAGGCAGCAATAGACCCTTGGAGACAGATTGGCTGGAGAACGATGTATTGAATCGCGACGCAATTTGAGTGTTCCATCGTAATTAGTAGGCCCTGAACATTACAATTAATCATCAGTTTTGCGTCGGATTCGAAAATCTATTCTCACAGGAGACGGACCATAAGGTTCCCGAGGCAGCAATATCCCCTTGGAGACAAATCAGCTGGAGGACGATGTATTGAATCTCGACGCAATTTGAGTGTTCCATAGTCATTAGGAGGACCTGAACGTTATAATCAACTATCAGTTTTGCGTCGGATTCCATAATCTATACTCACAGGAGAACGACCAGAAGGCACCCAAGGCAACAATAGACCCTTGGAAACAAGTCGGCTGAAGGACGATGTATTGAATCGCGACGCAATTTGAGTGTTCCATCGTCTCTAGGAGGCACTGAACGTTACAATTAACTATCTGTTTTGCGTGGGAATCGAAAATCTAGAGTCACAGCAGAACGACCATAAGGTGCCCGAGGCAGCAATAGACCCTTGGAGACAAGTCGGCTGAAGGACGATGTATTGAATCTCGACGCAATTGGAGTGTTCCATCGTCATTAGGAGGCCCTGAACGTTACAATTAACTATCAGTTTTGCGACGAATTCGACAATGTAGACTCACAGGAGAAATACAATATGGTGCCCGAGGCAGCAATAGACCCTTGCAGGCAAGTCGGCTGTTGGACGATGTATTGAATCTCGACGCAATTTGAGTGACCCATCGTCATTAGGAGGCCTTGAACGTTACAATTAACTATCAGTTTTGAGTCGGATTCGACAATCTAGACTCACAGGAGGACGACCAAAAGGCGCCCGAAGCAACAATAGACCCTTGGAGAAAAGTCGACTGGAGGACGATGTATTGAATCGCGACGGAATTTGAGTGTTCCATCGTCTATAGGAGGCTCTGAACGTTACGATTAACTATCATTTTGCGTCGGATTCGATAATCTAGACTCACAGGAGAACGACCATAAGATGCCCGAGGCAGCAATAGACCCTTGGAGACAAGTCGGCTGGAGGACGATGTATTGAATCGCGACGTAATTTGAGTGTTCCATCGTCATTAGGAGGCATTGAACGTTACAATAAACTATCAGTATCGCGTCGGATTCGAAAATCTCGACTCACAAGAGACGGACCGTATGGTACCCAAGGCAGCAATATCCCCTTGAAGACAAGTCAGCTGGAGGACGACGTATTGAATCGTGACGCAATTTGAGTGTTCCATCGTAATTAGTAGGCCCTGAACATTACAATTAATCATCAGTTTTGCGTCGGATTCGAAAATCTATTCTCACAGGAGACGGACCATAAGGTTCCCGAGGCAGCAATATCCCCTTGGAGACAAATCAGCTGGAGGACGATGTATTGAATCTCGACGCAATTTGAGTGTTCCATAGTCATTAGGAGGACCTGAACGTTATAATCAACTATCAGTTTTGCGTCGCATTCCATAATCTATACTCACAGGAGAACGACCAGAAGGCACCCAAGGCAACAATAGACCCTTGGAAACAAGTCGGCTGGAGGACGATGTATTGAATCGCGACGCAATTTGAGCGTTCCATCGTCATTAGGAAGCTCTGAACGTTTTAATTAACTATCAGTTTCACGTCTGATTCGAAAATCTAGACTCACAGGTGACGGAGAATATGGTGCCCGAGGCAGCAATATCCCCTCGGAGACAAGTCGGCAGGAGGACGATGTATTGAATCTCGACGCAATTTGAGTTTTCCATCGTCTCTAGGAGGCACTGAACGTAACAATTAACTATCTGTTTTGCGTGGGAATCGAAAATCTAGAGTCACAGCAGAACGACCATAAGGTGCCTGAGGCAGCAATAGACCCTTGGAGACAAGTCGGCTGAAGGACGATGTATTGAATCTCGACGCAATTGGAGTGTTCCATCGTCATTAGGAGGCCCTGAACGTTACAATTAACTATCAGTTTTGCGACGAATTCGACAATGTAGACTCACAGGAGAAAGACAATATGGTGCCCGAGGCAGCAATAGACCCTTGGAGGCAAGTCGGCTGTTGGACGATGTATTGAATCTCGACGCAATTTGAGTGACCCATCGTCATTAGGAGGCCATGAACGTTACAATTAACTATCAGTTTTGAGTCGGATTCGATAATCTAGACTCACAGGAGGACGACCAAAAGGCGCCCGAAGCAACAATAGACCCTTGGAGAAAAGTCGACTGGAGGACGATGTATTGAATCGCGACGGAATTTGAGTGTTCCATCGTCTATAGGAGGCTCTGAACGTTACGATTAACTATCATTTTGCGTCGGATTCGATAATCTAGACTCACAGGAGAACGACCATAAGATGCCCGAGGCAGCAATAGACCCTTGGAGACAAGTCGGCTGGAGGACGATGTATTGAATCGCGACGTAATTTGAGTGTTCCATCGTCATTAGGAGGCCCTGAACGTTACAATAAACTATCAGTATCGCGTCGGAGTCGAAAATCTCGACTCACAAGAGACGGACCGTATGGTACCCAAGGCAGCAATATCCCCTTGAAGACAAGTCAGCTGGAGGACGATGTATTGAATCGCGACGCAATTTGAGTGTTCCATCGTCATTAGGAGGCCCTGAACATTGTAATTAACCATCAGTTTTGAGTCGGATTCGAAAATCTATTCTCACAGGAGACGGACCATATGGTTCCCGACGCAGCAATATCCTCTTGGAGACAAGTCGGCTGGAGGACGATATATTGAATCTCGACGCAATTTGAGTGTTCCATCGTCATTAGGAGGCCCTGAACGTTACAATTAACTATCAGTTTTGCGTCGGGTTCGACAATCTAGAGTCACAGGAGATCTACAATAAGATGCCCGAGGCAGCTATAGACCCTTGGAGACAAGTCGGCTGGAGGACGATGTATTGAACCTCGACCCAATTTGAGTGACCCTTCGTCATTAGGAGGCCCTCAACGTTACAATTAACTATCAGTTTTGCGTCGGATCCAATAATCTAGACTCACAGGAGGACGACCAAAAGGCGCCCGAGGCAACAATTGACCCTTGGAGACAAGTCGACTGGAGCACGATGTATTGAATCGCGACGGAATTTGAGTGTTCCACCGTCATTAGGAGGACCTGAACGTTACAATTAACTAACATTCTGCGTCGGATTCGATAATCTAGACTCACAGGAGAACGACCATAAGGTGCCCGAGGCAGCAATAAACCCTTGGAGACAAGTCGGCTGGAGGACGATGTATTGAATGGCGACGTAATTTGAGTGTTCCATCGTCATTAGGAGACCCTGAACGTTACAATAAACTATCAGTATCCCGTCGGATTCGAAAATCTCGACTCACAAGAGACGGACCGTATGGTATCAAGGCAGCAATATCCCCTTGAAGACAAGTCGGCTGGAGGACGATGTATTGAATCTCGACGGAATTTGAGTGTTCCATCGTCATTAGGAGGCCCTGAACGTTACAATAAACTATCAGTATCGCGTCGGATTCGAAAATCTCGACTCACAAGAGACGGACCGTATGGTACCCAAGGCAGCAATATAACCTTGAAGACAAGTCGGCTGGAGGACGATGTATTGAATCTCGACGCAATTTGAGTGTTCCATCGCCATTAGGTGGCCCTGAACGTTACAAGTAACTATAAGTTTTGCGCCGGATTCCATAATCTGGACTCACAGGAGAACGACCAAAAGGCGCCCGATGCAACAATAGACCCTTGGAGAACAGTCGGCTGGAGGACGATGTATTGTATCGCGATGCAATTTGAGTGTTTCATCGTCATTAGGAGGCCCTGAACGTTACAATTAACTATCAGTTTTGCGTCGGATTCGAACATCTACACTCACAGGAGAACGACCATAAGGTGCCCGAGGCAGCCCTTGGAGACATGTCGGCTGGAGGACGATGTGTTGAATTGCGACGCAATATGAGTGTTCCATCGTCATTAAGAGTCCCTGAAAGTTACAATTAACCATCAGTTTCGCGTCGGATTCGAGAATCTAGACTCACAGGAGCACGACCATTAGGTGCCAGAGGCAACAATATCCCCTTGGAGACAAGTCGGCTGGAGGACGATATATAAGAATCTCGACGTAATTTGAGTGTTCCATCGTCATTAGGTGGCCCTGAACGATGCAATTAACTATCAGTATCGCGTCGGATTCGAAAATCTTGACTCGCAGGGACAGATCATATGGTGCCCGACGCAGCAATATCCCCTTGGAGACAAGTCGGCTGAAGGACGATGTATTGAATCTCGACGCAAATTGAGGGTTCCATCGTCATTAGGACGCCCTGAACGTTACATTTAACCATCAGTCTCGCGTCGGATTCGATAATCTAGACTCACAGGAGAACGACCATAAGGTGCCCGATGCAGCAATAGACCCTTGGAGGAGAGTCGGCTGGAGGACGATGAATTGAATCGCGACGCAATTTGAGTGTTCCATCGTCATTAGGAGGCCCTGAACGATGCAATTAACTGTCAGTATCGCGTCGGATTCGAAAATCTTGACTCGCAGGGACGGATCATATGGTGCCCGACGCAGCAATATCCCCAAGAGACAAGTCGGCTACAGGACGATGTATTGAATCCCGACGCAAATTGAGGGTTCCATCGTCATCAGGACGCCCTGAACGTTACAATTAGCTATCAGTTTTGCGTCGGATTCGAAAATCTAGACTCACAGGAGAACGACCATTAGGTGCCACAGGCAGCAATAGACCCTTTGAGACAAATCGGCTGGAGAGCGATGTATTGAATCGCGACGCAATTTGAGTGTTCCATCGTAATTAGGAGGCCCTGAACATTACAATTAATCATCAGTTTTGCGTCGGATTCGAAAATCTATTCTCACAGGAGTCGGACCGTAAGATTCCCGAGGCAGCAATATCCCCTTGGAGACATATCAGCTGGAGAACGATGTATTGAATCTCGACGCAATTTGAGTGTTCCATAGTCATTAGGAGGACCTGAACGTTATAATCAACTATCAGTTTTGCGTCGGATTCCATAATCTATACTCACAGGAGTACGACCAAAAGGCACCCAAGGCAACAATAGACCCTTGGAAACAAGTCGGCTGGAGGACGATGTATTCAATCGCGACGCAATTTGAGTGTTCCATCGTGATTAGGAGGCCCTGAACGTTTTAATTAACTATCAGTTTCACGTCTGATTCGAAAATCTAGACTCACAGGTGACGGACAATATGGTGCCCGAGGCAGCAATATCCCTCTGGCGACAAGTCGGCTGTAGGACGAAGTATTCAATCTCGACGCAATTTGAGTGTTCCATCGTCATTAGGAGGCCCTGAACGTTACAATTAACTATCAGTTTTGCGTCGGATTCGAAAATCTAGACTCACAGGATAACGACCATAAGGTGCCCGAGGCAGCAATATCGCCTCGGAGACAAGTCGGCAGGAGGACGATGTTTTGAATCTCGACGCAATTTGAGTTTTCCATCGTCTCTAGGAGGCACTGAACGTTACAATTAACTATCTGTTTTGCGTAGGAATCGAAAATCTAGAGTCACAGCAGAACGACCATAAGGTGCCCGAGGCAGCAATAGACCCTTGGACACAAGTCGGCTGAAGGACGATGTATTGAATCTCGACGCAATTGGAGTGTTCCATCGTCATTAGGAGGCCCTGAACGTTACAATTAACTATCAGTTTTGCGACGAATTCGACAATCTAGACTCACAGGAGAAAGACAATATGGTGCCCGAGGCAGCAATAGACCCTTGTAGGCAAGTCGGCTGGAGGACGATGTATTGAATCTCGACGCAATTTGAGTGACCCATCGTCATTTTGAGGCCTTGAACGTTACAATTAACTATCAGTTTTGAGTCGGATTCGATAATGTAGACTCACAGGAGGGCGACCAAAAGGCGCCCGGAGCAACAATAGACCCTTGGAGAAAAGTCGACTGGAGGACGATGTATTGAATCGCGACGGAATTTGAGTGTTACATCGTCAATAGAAGGCTCTGAAGGTTATGATTAACTATCAGTTTGCGTCGGATTCGATAATCTAGACTCACAGGAGAACGATCATAAGATCCCCGAGGCAGCAATAGACCCTTGGAGACAAGTCGGCTGGAGTACGATGTATTGAATCGCGACGTAATTTGAGTGTTCCATCGTCATTAGGAGGCCCTGAACGTTACAATAAACTATCAGTATCGCGTCGGATTAGAAAATTTCGACTCACAAGAGACGGACCGTATGGTACCCAAGGCAGCAATATCCCCTTGAAGACAAGTCGGCTGGAGGACGATGTATTGAATCGCGACGCAATTTGAGTGTTCCATCGTCATTAGGAGGCCCTGAACATTATAATTAACCATCAGTTTTGAGTCGGATTCGAAAATCTATTCTCACAGGAGACGGACCATAAGGTTCCCGAGGCAGCAATATCCTCTTGGAGACAAGTCGGCTGGAGGACGATATAATGAATCTCGACGCAATTTGAGTGTTCCATCGTCATTAGAAGGCCCTGAACGTTACAATTAACTATCAGTTTTGCGTCGGATTCGACAATCTAGAGTCTCAGGAGAACTACAATAAGATGCCCGAGGCAGCTATAGACCCTTGGAGACAAGTCGGCTGGAGGACGATGTATTGAACCTCGACCCAATTTGAGTCACCCTTCGTCATTAGGAGGCCCTCAACGTTACAATTAACTATCAGTTTTGCGTCGGATCCGATAATCTAGACTCACAGGAGGACGACTAAAAGGCGCCCGAGGCAACAATAGACCCTTGGAGACAAGTCGACTGGAGGACGATGTATTGAATCGCGACGGAATTTGAGTGTTCCATCGTCATTAGGAGGACCTGTACGTTACAATTAACTAACATTCTGCGTCGGATTCGATAATCTAGACTCACAGGAGAACGACCATAAGGTGCCCGAGGCAGCAATAAACCCTTGGAGACAAGTCGGCTGGAGGACGATGTATTGAATGGCGACGTAATTTGAGTGTTCCATCTTCATTGGGAGACCCTGAACGTTACAATAAACTATCAGTATCCCGTCGGATTCGAAAATCTCGACTCACAAGAGACGGACCGTATGGTATCAAGGCAGCTATATCCCCTTGAAGACAAGTCGGCTGGAGGACGATGTATTGAATCTCGACGGAATTTGAGTGTTCCATCGTCATTAGGAGGCCCTGAACGTTATAACTAACTCGCAGTTTTGCGTTGGATTCGAAAATCTAGACTCACAGGATAACAATCATAAGGTGCCCGAGGCAGCAATATCCCCTTGGAGACAAGTCGGCTGGAGGACGATATATAAGAATCTCGACGTAATTTGAGTGTTCCATCGTCATTAGGTGGCCCTGAACGTTACAATTAACTATCAGTTTTGCGTCGGATTCGAAAATTTAGACTCACAGGAGAACGACCGTTAGGTGCCCGAGGCAGCAATATCCCCTCGGAGACAAGTCGGCTGCAAGACGAAGTTTTGAATCTCGACGCAATTTGAGTGTTCCATCGTCATTAGGAGACCCTGAACGTTACAATAAACTATCAGTATCCCGTCGGATTCGAAAATCTCGACTCACAAGAGACGGACCGTATGGTATCAAGGCAGCTATATCCCCTTGAAGACAAGTCGGCTGGAGGACGATGTATTGAATCTCGACGGAATTTGAGTGTTCCATCGTCATTAGGAGGCCCTGAACGTTGTAATTAACTCTCAGTTTTGCGTCGGATTCAAAAATCGAGACTCACAGGATAACGACCAAGGTGCCCGAGGCAGCAATATCCAGTTGGAGACAAGTCGGTTGGAGGACGATGTATTGAATCTCGACGCAATTTGAGTGTTCCATCGTCTCTAGGAGGCCCTGAACGTTACAATTAACTATCAGGATCGCGTCGGATTCGAAAATCTCGACTCACAAGAGACGGACCGTATGGCACCCAAGGCAGAAATATCCCCTTGAAGACAAGTCGGCTGGAAACGATGTATTGAATCTCGACGCAATTTCAGTGTTCCATCGTCATTAAGAGGCCCTGAACGTTACAATTAACTATCATTTTGGGTCGGATTCGATAATCTAGACTCACAGGAGACGGACCATATGGTGCCCGAGGCAGCAATATCCAGTTGGAGACAAGTCGGCTGGAGGACGATGTATTGAATCTCGACGCAATTTGAGTGTTCCATCGTCTCTAGGAGGCCCTGAACGTTACAATTAACTATCAGTATCGCGTCGGATTCGAAAATCTCGACTCACATGAGACGGACCGTATGGTACCCAAGGCAGAAATATCCCATTGAAGACAAGTCGGCTGGAAACGATGAATTGAATCTCGACGCAATATGAGTGTTCCATCGTCATTAGGAGGCCCTGAACGTTACAACTAACTGTCAGTTTCGCGTCGGATTCGAAAATCTAGACTCACAGGAGACCGAATACAAGGTGCCCGAGGCAGCAATAGACCCTTGGAGACAAGTCGGCTGGAGGCCGATGAATTGAATCTCGACGCAATTTGAGTGTTCCATCGACATTACGAGGCCCTGAAAGTTACAATTAACTATCAGTATCGCATCGGATTCGAAAATCTAGACTCATAGGAGACGGATCATATGGTGCCCGGCCCAGCAATATCCCCTTGGAGACAAGTCAGCCGGAGGACGATGTATTGAATCTCGACGCAAATTAAGTGACCCATCGTCATTAGGAGGCCCTGAATGTTACAACTAACTATCAGTTTAGCGTCGGATTCGAAAATCTAGACTCACAGGAAACGGAACATATGGTGCCCGAGGCAGTCATATTTCCCCTTGGAGACAAGTCGGCTGGAGGACGATGTATTCAATCTCAAAGCAATTTGAGTGTTCCATCGTCATTAGTAGGCCCTGAACGTTACAATTAACTATCAGTTTTGCGTCGGATTCGAAAATTTAGACTCACAGGAGAACGACCGTTAGGTGCCCGAGGCAGCAATATCCCCTCGGAGACAAGTCGGCTGCAAGACGAAGTTTTGAATCTCGACGCAATTTGAGTGTTCCATCGTCATTAGGAGGCCCTGAACGTTACAATAAACTATCAGTATCGCGTCGGATTCGAAAATCTCGACTCACAAGAGACGGACCGTATGATACCAAAAGCAGCAATTTCCCCTTGATGACAAGTCGGCTGGAGACGATGTATTGAATCTCGTCGCAATTTGAGTGTTCCATCGTCTTTAGGAGGCCCTGAAGGTAATAATTAACTCTCAGTTTTGCGTCGGATTCGAAAAACCAGACTCACAGGATAACGACCATAAGGTGCCCGAGGCAGCAATATCCCCTTGGAGACAAGTCGGCTGGAGGACGATATATTGAATCTCGACGTAATTCGAGTGTTCCATCGTCATTAGGAGGTTCTGAACGTTACATTAACTATCAGTTATGCGTCGGATTCGTAAATCCAGACTCACAGGAGAACGACAATAAGGTGCCCGAGGCAGCAATAGACCCTTGGAGAGAAGTCGGCTGGAGGACGATGTATTGAATCTCGACGCAATATGAGTGACCCATCGTCATTAGGAGGCCCTGAACGACACAATTATCTATCAGATTTGCGTCGGATTCGATTATCTGGACTCACAGGAGGACGACCAAAGGGCGCCCGAGGCAACAAAAGACTCTTGGAGACAAGTCGACCTGAGGACGATGTATTGAATCGCGACGGAATTTGAGTGTTCCATCGTCATTAGGAGGCCCTGAACGTTACAATTAACAATCATTTTGCGTCGGATTCGATAATCTAGACTCACAGGAGAACGACCATAAGGTGCACGAGCAGGAATAGACCCTTGGAGACAAGTCGGCTGAAGGACGATGTATTGAATCGCGACGTAATTTGAGTGTTCCATCGTCATTAGGAGGCCCTGAACGTTACAATAAACTATCAGTATCGCGTCGGATTCGTAAATCTCGACTCACAAGAGACGGACCGTATGGTACCCAAGGCAGCAATATCCCCTTGAAGACAAGTCGGCTGGAGGACGATGTATTGAATCTCGACGCAATTTGAGTGTTCCATCGTCTCTAGGAGGCCCTGAACGTTATAATTAACTATCAGTTTTACGTCGGATTCGAAAATCTAGACTCACAGGAGAACGACCATAAGATGAACGAGGCAGCAATATCCCCTCGGAGACAAGTCGGCTGGAGGGCGATGTATTGAATCGCGACGTAATTTGAGTGTTCCATCGTCTTTAGGAGGCCCTGAACGTTACAATTAACTATCATTTTGCGTCGGATTCGATAATCTAGACTCACAGGAGAACGACCATAAGGTGCCCGAGGCAGTCATATCATCTTGGAGACAAGTCGGCTGGAGGACGATGTATTGAATCGCGACGCAATTTGAGTGTTCCATCGTCATTAGGAGGCCCTGTATGTTACAATTAACTATCAGTTTCACGTCTGAATCGAATGTCTAGACTCACAGGAGAACGACCATATGGTGCCCGAGGCAGCAATTTCACTTGGAGACAAGTCGGCTGGAGGACGATGTATTGAATCTCGACGCAATTTGAGTGTTCCATCGTCTCTAGGAGGCCCTGAACGTTACAATTAACTATAAGTTTTGCGTGGGAATCGAAAACCTAGAGTCACAGCAGAACGACCACAAGGTGCCCGAGGCAGCAATAGACCCTTAGAGACAAGTCAGCTGGAGGACGATGTATTGAATCTCGACGCAATTTGAGTGACCCGTCGTAATTAGGAGGCCTTGGACGTTACAATTAAGTATCAGTTTTGAGTCGGAGTCGATAATCTAGACTCACAGGAGAACGTCCATAGCGTGCCCGAGGCAGCAATAGACCCTTGGAGACAATTCGGCTGGAGGACGATGTATTGAATCGCGACGTAATTTAAGTATTCCATCGTCATTAGGAGGCCCTGAACGTTACAATTGACTATCAGTATCGCGTCAGATTCGAAAATCTAGACTCGCAGGGACGTATCATATAGTGCCCGACGCAGCAATATCCCCTTCGAGACAAGTCGGCTGGAGGACGATGTATTGAATATCGACGCAATTTGAGTGTCCATCGTCATTAGGAGGCCCTGTCCGTTACAATTAACTATCAGTATCGCGTCGGATTCGAAAATCTCGACTCACAAGGGACGGACCGTATGGTACCCAAGGCAGAAATATAACCTTGAAGACAAGTCGGCTGGGGGCCGATGAATTGAATCTCGACGCAATTTGAGTGTTCCATCGACATTAGGTGGCCCTGAAAGTTACAATTAACTATCAGTTTTGCGTCGGATTCCATAATCTAGACTCACAGGAGAACGACCATAAGGTGCCCGAGGCAGCAATAGACCCTTGGATACAAGTCGGCTGGAATACGATGTATTGAATCTCGACGCAATTTGAGTGTTCCATCGTCATTAGGAGGCCCTGAACGTTACAATTAACTATCAGTATCGCGTCAGATTCGAAAATCTAGACTCGCAGGGACGTATCATATAGTGCCCGACGCAGCAATATCCCCTTGGAGACAAGTCGGCTGGAGGACGATGTATTGAATCGCGACGCAATTTGAATGTTCCTTCGTCATTAGGATTCCCTGAACGTTACAATTAACTATCAGTTTTGCGTCGGATTCCATAATCTAGACTCACAGGAGAACGACCAAAAGGCGCCCGAGGCAACAATAGACCCTTGGCACAAGTCGGCTGGAGGACGATGTATTGAATCACGACGCAATTTGAGTGTTCCACCGTCATTAGGAGGCCCTGAACGTTACAATTAACTATCAGTTTTGAGTCGGATTCGAAAATGTAGACTCAGCGAGGAGCGACCATAGGGTACCCGAGGCAGCAATAGACCCTTGGAAACAAGTCGCCTGGAGGACGATGTACTGAATCTCAACGAAATTTGAGTGTTCCATCGTCATTATGCGGCCCTGAACGTTACAATTAACTATCAGTTTCGCGTCGGATTCGAAATACTAGACTCACAGTATAAAATAAATAAAATAAATAAAAAAATGTTATTTTAATTCTGTTAATTATTCTATCTGTATGATGGTGATTGTGATTGCAATTGTATTTGCTTATCTGGAAGTGGACGTTTGATTATTCGTTATCAGATGCTTGACAATGGCTTTTTCGTAAAGGCAATGTTACTCGTAGTTGACCGTGATATAAAACTGAATAATCGGACTTCGTAATTAAATCGTTCCAAAGACTGCTGCGGTAGGTGCGGAATCATAATCTAAATCTCAATATTACAATAATTTGCCAGCCATGCCAATACGTCGTACAGAGGTGATTGTCTACTAAACATAAAAAGTTACACAGTTTGTTAAATCAGATATATTCAATGAATAAGCCTACAGTTCATAATCCTACTTACTTTTATAAATATAAATTCTTTACAGAATCGAGTGCCTAGTGTGGTTGCAACTCGCAGTATTCTTCTATAACATGAAAAATGGCGGTGTGCCAGACAATAAAAAAAAATACGTACTTCTCGCACCACTTCCACCAGAGCTCTCCCTTTCTTAATCAAACATAAGAGTAACGTAATTGTGCTTTTGTTTTATCAGCGACACAGCGCTGCAGTTGTGAGCCATAGGCTTTATTTATTTGTCACTGATTATTTATTTAATTAATATTCCTTGTTTCCGAGGAAACTCACGCTCGGCATGCAAATGTGCCTTTATAACAGGAGCACCACCATAAAGTGCCAGAGGCAGCAATAGACCCTTGGAGACAAGTCGGCTGGAGGACGATGTGATGAATCTCGACGCAATTTGAGTGTTCCATTGTCATTAGGAGGCCCTGAACGTTATAATTAACTATCAGTTTTGCGTCGGATTCGAACATCTACACTCACAGGAGAACGACCATAAGGTGCCCGAGGCAGCAATAGACCCTTGGAGACAAGTCAGCTGGAGGACGATGTGATGAATCTCGACGCAATTTGAGTGTTGCATAGTCATTAGGAGGACATGAACGTTACAACTAACTATCAGCTTTGCGACGGATTCGAAAATCCAGACTCACAGGTGGACGTCCAAAAGGCGCCCGAGGCAACAATGCACCCTTGGAGACAAGTCGGCTGGAGGACGATGTATTGAATAGCGACGCAATTTAAATGTTCCTTCATCATTAGGAGGCCCTGAACGTTACAATTAACTATCAGTTTTGCGTCGGATTCCATAATCTAAACTCACAGGAGAACGACCAGTAGGCGCCAGAGAGAACAATAGACCCTAGGAGACAAGTCGGCTGGAGGACGATGAATTGAATCACGACGCAATTTGAGTGTTCCATCGTCATTAGGAGGCCCTGAACGTTACAATTAACTATCAGGTTCACGTCGGATTCGAAAATCTAGACTCACAAGAGACGAACCATCTGGTGCCCCAGGCAGCAATATTCCTCTGGAGACAAGTCGGCTGGAGGACGATGTATTCACTCTCGACGCAATTTGAGTGTCCCATCGACATTAGGAGGCCCTGAACATTGCAATTAACTATCAGTTTCGCGTCGGATTCGTAAATCTAGACTCACAAGAGACGGACCATATGGTGCCCGAAGCAGCAATATCCCCTTGGCGACAAGTCGGCTGAAGGACGATGTGTTGGGTCTCGACGCAATTTGAGTGTTCCATCGTCATTAGGAGGCCCTGAACGTTACAATTAACTATCAGTTTTGCGTGGGAATCGAAAAAGTAGAGTCACAGCACAACGACCATAAGGTACCCGAGGCAGCAATAGACCCTTGGAGAGAAGTCGGCTGAAGGACGATGTATTGAATCTCGACGCAATTTGAGTGTTCCATCGTCATTAGGAGGCCCTAAACGTTACAATTAACTATCAGTTATGCCTAGGATTCGTAAATATAGACTCACAGGAGAACGACCACATGGTGCCCGAGGCAGCAATAGACCCTTGGAGGCAAGTCGGCTGGATGACGATGTATTGAATCTCGACGCAATTTGAGTGTTCCAACGACATTAGGGGGCCCTGAAAAAAGTTACAATTAACTATCAGTATCGCGTCGGATTCGACAATCTAGGCTCACAGGAGACGGATCTTATGTTGCCCGACGCAGCAATATCCCCTTGGAGACAAGTCAGCCGGAGGACGATGTATTGAATCTAGACGCAAATTGAGTGTTCCATCGTCATTAGGAGGCCCTGAACGTTACAATTAACTATCAGTTTTGCATCGGATTCCATAATCTAGTCTCACAGGAGAACGACCAAAAGGCGCCCGAGGCAACAATAAACCCTTGGAGACAAGTCGGCTGGAGGACGATGTATTGAATCTCGACGCAATTTGAGTGTTCCATCGTCATTAGGAGGACCTGAACGTTACAATTAACCATCAGTTTCGCGTCGGATTCGAAAATCTAGACTTACAGGAGAACGACCAAATTGCGCCCGAGGCAACAATAGACCCTTGGAACAAGTCGGCTGGAGGACGATGTGTTGAATCACGACGCAATTTGAGTGTTCCATCGTCGTTAGGAGGCCCTGAACGTTTCAATTAACTATCACTTTCACGTCGGATCCGAAAATCTAGACTCACAGGAGACGGACCATCTGGTGCCCGAGGCAGCAATATTCCTCTGGAGACAAGTCCGCTGGAGGATGATGTATTCACTCTCGACGCAATTTGGGTGTTCCATCGTCATTTGGAGGCCCTGAACGTTGCAATTACCTATCCGTTTCGCGTCGGATTCGTAAATCTAGACTCACAGGAGACGGCCCATATGGTGCCCGAGGCAGCAATATCCCCTTGGCGACAAGTCGGCTGAAGGACGATGTGTTGGGTCTCGACGCAATTAGAGTGTTCCATCGTCATTAGGAGGCCCTGAACGTTACAATTAACTATCAGGTTTGCGTGGGAATCGAAAATGTAGAGTCACAGCAGAACGACCATAAGGTGCCCGAGGCAGCAATAGACCCCTGGAGACAAGTCGGCCCGAGGACAATGTATTGAATCGCGACGGAATTCGAGTGTTCCATCGTCATTAGGAGGCACTGAATGTTACAATTAACTATCATTTTGCCTCGGATTCGATAATCTAGACTCACAGGGGAAAGACCATAAGGTGCCCGAGGCAGCAACAGACCCTTGGAGACAAGTCGGCTGGAGGACGATGTATTGAATCGCGACGTAATATGAGTGTTCCATCGTCATTAGGAGGCCCTGAACGTTACAATTAACTGTCAGTTATGCCTCGGATTCGTAAATCTAGACTCACAGGAGAACGACCACAAGGTGCCCGAGGCAGCAATAGACCGTTGGAGACAAGTCAGCTGGATGACGATGTATTGGATCTCGACGCAATTTGAGTGTTCCATCGACATTAGGGGGCCCAGAAAGTTACAATTAACTATCAGTATCGCGTCGGATTCGAAAATCTAGACTCGCAAGAGACGGATCATATGGTGCCCGACGCAGCAATATCCCCTTGGAGAAAAGTCAGCCGGATGACGATGTATTCACTCTCGACGCAATTAGAGTGTCCCATCGTCATTAGGACGCCCTGACGTTACAACTAACTATCAGTTTCGCGTCGGATTCGAAAATCTAGACTCAGAGGAGACGGACCATATGGTGCCCGAGGCAGCAATATCATCTTAGCGACAAGTCGGCTGATGGACGATGTGTTGGATCTCGACGCAATTTGTGTGTTCCACCGTCATTAGGAGGCCCTGAACGTTACAATTAACTATCAGTTTTGCGTGGGAATCGAAAATGTAGAGTCACAGCAGAACGTCCATAAGGTGCCCGAGGCCGCAGTAGACCCTTGCAGCCAAGTCGGCTGGAGGACGATCTATTGAATCTCGATGCAATTTGAGTAACCCATCGTCATTAGGAGGCCCTGAACGTTACAGTTAACTATGAGTTTTGCGTCGGGTTCGATAATCTAGACTCACAGGAGGACGACCAAAAGGCGCCCGAGGCAACAGTAGATCCTTGGAGACAAGTCGGCTGGAGGACAATGTATTGAATCGCGACGGAATTTGAGTGTTCCATCGTCATTAGGAGGCCATGAAAGTTACAATTAACTATCATTTTGCCTCGGATTCGATAATCTAGACTCACAGGAGAAAGACCATAAGGTGCCCGAGGCAGCAATAGACCCTAGGAGACTAGTCGGATGGAGGACGATGTATTGAATCTCGATGCTATTTGAGTGTTCCATCGACATTAGGGAGCCCTGAAAGTTACAATTAACTATCAGTATCGCGTCGAATTCGAAAATCTAGACTCACAGGAGACGGTTCATACGGTGCCCGACGCAGGAATATCCCCTTGGAGACAAGTGGGCTGAAGGACGATGCGTTGAATCTCGACGCAATTTGAGTGTTCCATCGTCATTAGGAGGCCTTGAACGTTACAATTAACTGTCAGTAATGCGTCGGATTCGTATATCTAGACTCACTGGTGGACGACCAAAAGGCGCCCGAGGCAACAATAGACCCTTGGAGACAAGTCAGCTGGAGGACGATGTATTGAATCGCGACGCAAATTGAATATTCCATCGTCATTAGGCGGCCTTGAATGTTACAATTAAGTATCAGTTTTGGGTCGGATTCGATAATCTAGACTCACATGAGAACGACCATAAGGTGCCCGAAGCAGCTATAGACCTTTGGAGACAAGTCGGCTGAAGGAAAATGTATTGAATCTCCACGCAATTTGAGTGTTCCATCATCATTAGGAGGCCCTGAACGTTACAATAAAATATTAGTTTTTCGTCGGATTCGATAATCTAGACTCACAGGAGAACGAGCACAAGGTGCCCTAGGCAGCAATAGACCTTTGGAGACAAGTCGGCTGGAGGACGATATATTGAATCTCGACGTAATATTAGTGTTCCATCGTCATTAGGAGGGCCTGAACGTTACAGTTAACTGTCAGTTTTGCGTCGGATTCGAAAATGTAGACTCAGAGGAGAACGATCATAAGGTGCCCGAGGCAGCAATAGACCCTTGGAGACATGTCGCCTGGAGGACGATGTATTGAACCTCGACGCAATTTCATTGATCCATCGTCATTAGGAGTTCCTGAACGTTACAATTAACAATCAGTTTCGCGTCGGATTCGAAAGTCTAGACTCACAGGAGCACGACCATAAGATGCCAGAGGCAGCAATAGACCCTTGGAGACAAGTCGTCCGGAGGACGATGTACTGAATCTCGACGCAATTTGAGTGTTCCATCATCATTAGGAGGCCCTGAACGTTACAATAAACTATTAGTTTTGCGTCGGATTCTATAATCTAGACTCACAGGAGAACGAGCACAAGGTGCCCTAGGCAGCAATAGACCCTTGGAGACAAGTCGGCTGGAGGACGATATATTGTATCTCGACGTAATTTGAGTGTTCCATCTTCATTAGGAGGCCCTGAACGTTACAATTAACTATCAGTTATGCGTCGGATTCGTAAGTCTAGTCTCACAGGAGAACGACCACAAGGTTCATTAGGCGGCAATTGACCCTTGGAGACAAGTTGGCTGGAGGACGATATATTGAATCTCGACGTAATATGAGTGTTCCATCATCATTAGGAGGCCCTGTACGTTACAATTAACTATTAGTTTCGCGTCGGATTCGAAAATGTAGACTCAGACGAGAACGATCATAGGGTGCCCGATGCAGCAATAGACCCTTGGAGACAAGTCGCCTGGAGGACGATGTATTGAATCTCGACGTAATATGAGGGGTCCATCGTCATTAGGAGGCCCTGAACGTTACAATTAACTATCAGTTTCGCGTCGGATTCGAAAATGTAGACTCAGAGGAGAACGATCACAGGGTGCCCGATGCAGCAATAGACCCTTGGAGACAAGTCGCCTGGAGGACGATGTATTGAATCTCGACGCAATTTGATTGTTCCATCGTCATTAGGAGTTCCTGAACGTTACAATTATCTATCACATTCGCGTCGGATTCGAAAGCCTAGACACACTGGAGCACGACCATCAGGTGCCCTGGCAGCAATATCCCCTTGGAGACAAGTCGGCTGGAGGACGATGTATTGAATCTCGACGCAAGATGAGTGTTCCATCCTCATTAGGAGGCCTTGAACGTGACAATTAACTTTCAGTATCGCGTCGGATTCGAAAATCTCGACTCACAAGAGACGGACCGTATCGTACCCAAGGCAGCAATATCCCCTTGAAGACAAGTCGGCTGGAGGACGATGAATAGAATCTCGCCGCAATTTGAGTGTTCCATCGTCATTAGGAGGCCCTGATGGTTGTAATTAACTCTCAGTTTTGCGTCGGATTCGATAATCTAGACTCACAGGAGAACGACCATACGGTGCCCTGTCAACAATATCCCCTTGGAGACAAGTCGGCTGGAGGACGATGTATTGAATCTTGACGCAATCTGAGTGTTCCATCCTTATTAGGAGGCCCTGAACGTTGCAATTAACTTTCCGTTTTGCGTCGGATTCGATAATCTAGACACACAGGAGGACGACCAAAAGGCGCCCGAGGCAACAATAGACCCTTGGAGACAAGTCGGCTGGATTACGATGTATTGAATCGCGACGGAATTTGAGTGTTCCATCGACATTAAGAGGACCTGAAAGTTACAATTAACTATCAGTATCGCGTCGGATTCGCAAATCTAGACACACAGGAAACGGATCATATGGTGCCCGACGCAGCAATATCCCCTTGGAGACAAGTCGGCTGGAGAACGATGTATTGAATCTCGACGTAAATTGAGTGTTCCATCGCCATTAGGAAGCCCTGACCGTTACAACTAACTATCAGTTATGCGTCGGATTCTTAACTCTAGACTCACAGGAGAACGACCACAAGGTGCGCGAGGAAGCAATAGACCCTTGGAGACAAGTCGGCTGGAGGTCGATGTATTGATTCTCGACGCAATTTGAGTGTTGCATCGACATTAGGTGGCCCTGAACGTTACAATTAACTATCAGTTTTGCGACGGATTCGAAAATCTAGACTCACAGGAGGACGACCATAAGGTGCCCGAGGCAGCAATATCCCCTTGGAGACAAGTCGGCTGGAGGACGATTTATTGAATCTCGACGCAATCTGGGTGTTCCATCGTCATTAGGAAGCCATTAACGTTACAATTAACCATGTGTTTTGCGTCGGATTCGAAAATATAGACTCACAGGAGACGGACCATAAGGTGCCCGAGGCAGCCATATCCCCTTCGAGACAAGTCGGCTGGAGGATGATGCATTGAATCTCCACGCAATTTGAGTGTTCCATCGTCAATCGGAGGAAATGAACGTTACTATTAACTATCAGTTTCGCGTCGGAAACAGAAAATCTAGACTCAGAGGAGAAAATCCATTTGGTGCCACAGGCAGCAATAGACCCTTGGAGACAAAATGGCTGGAGGACGATGTATTGAATCGCGTCGCAATTTGAGTGCTCCATCGTCATTAGGAGGCCCTTAACGTTACAATTAACCATCAGTTTTGTGTCGGATTCCATAATTTACACTTGCAGGAGAACGACCAAAAGGCGCCCGTTGCAACAATAGACCCTTGGAGACAAATCGGCTGGAGAACGATGTATTTAATCGCGACGCAATTTGAGTGTTCCATCTTCATTAGGAGGCCCTAAACGTTACAATTTACTATCAGTTTTGCGTTGGGTTCGAAAATATGAACACAGAGGAGAACGATCATAGACCCTTGCTGACAAGTCGGCTGGAGTACGATGTATTGATTCTCCACGCAATTTGAGTGTTCCATCGTCATTAGGAGACCCTGAACGTTACAGTTAACTATCAGTTTTGCATCCTATTCGAAAATCTAGACTCACAGGAGAACGAACATAAGGTGCCCGAGACAGCAATATCCCCTTGGAGGCAAGTCGGCTGGAGGACGATGTATTAAATCTCGACGCAATTTGATTGTTCCATCGTCATTAGGAGGCCCTTAACGTTACAATTAACTATCAGTTTTGCGTCGGATTCGAAAATCTAGACTCACAGGAGAACGACCATAAGGTGCCCGAGGCAGCAATATCCCCTTGGAGACAAGTCGGCTGGAGGACGATGTATTGAATCTCGACGCAATTTAAGTGTTCCATCGTCATTAGGAGGCCATGAACGTTACAATTAACCATCTGTTTTGCGTCGGATTCGAAAATCTAGACTCACAGGAGACGGACCATAAGGTGCCCGAGGCTGCAATATTCCCTTGGAGACAAGTCGGTTGGAGGACGATGTATTGAATCTCGTCGCAATTTGTGTGTTCCATCATCATTTTGAAGCCCTGAACGTTACAATTAACTATCAGTTATACGTCGGATTCGAAAATCTTGACTCACAGGAGGACGACCAAAAGGCACCCGAGGCAACAATAGACCCTTAGAGACAAGTCGGCTGGAGGACGATGTACTGAATGGCGACGCAATTTGAATGTTCCATCGTCATGAGGAGGCCTAGAACGTTACAATTAACTATCAGTTTTGCGTCGGAATCGAAAATCTAGACTCACAGGAGAACGACCATAAGGTGCCCGAGGCAGCAATATCCCCTTGGAGGAAGGTCGGCTGGAGGACGATTTATTGAATCTCGACGCAATTTGGGTGTTCCATCGTCATTAGGAAGCCATTAACGTTACAATCAACCATGTGTTTTGCGTCGGATTCAAAAATCTAGACTCACAGGAGACGGACCATAAGGTGCCCGAGGCAGCCATATCCCCTTCGAGACAAGTCGGCTGGAGGATGATGCATTGAATCTCCACGCAATTTGAGTGTTCCATCGTCAATCGGAGGCCATGAACGTTACTATTAACTATAAGTTTCGCGTGGGATTCGAAAATCTAGACTCACAGGAGCCGGAATATATGGTGCCCGATGCAGCAATATCCCCTTAGAGGCTATTCGGCTGGAGGACGATGTATTGAATCTCGACGAAATTTGAGTGTTCCATCGTCATTTGGAGGCCCCGAACGTTACAATTAACTATCAGTTTTGCGTCGGATTCGAAAATCTAGACTCACAGGAGAACGACTATAAGGTGGCCGAGGCAGCAATATCCCCTTGGAGACACGTCGGCTGGAGGACGATTTATTGAATCTCGACGCAATTTGGGTGTTCCATCGTCATTAGGAGGCCATTAACGTTACAATTAACCATGTGTATTGCGTCGGATTCGAAAATCTAGACTCACAGGAGACGGACCATAAGGTGCCCGAGGCAGCCATATTCCATTGGTGACAAATCGGCTGGAGGACGATGTAATGAATCTCGACGCAATTTGTGTGTTCCATCGTCATTAGGAGGCTCTAAACGTTGGAATTAACTATCAGTTTCACGTCGGATACGAAAATCTAGACTCACAGGAGAACGACCATAAGGTGCCCGAGGCAGCAATAGACCCTTGGTGACAAGTCGGCTGGATTACGATGTGTTGAATCTCGACGCAATTTGAGTTTTCCATCGTCACTCGGAGGCCATGAATGATAGAATTAACTATCACTTTCGCCTTGGATTCGAAAATCTAGACTCACAGGAGCCGGACTATATGGTGCCCGAGGCAGCAATATCCCCTTAGAGACAAGTCGGCTGGAGAACGATGTATTGAATCTCGACGCAATTTGAGTGTTCCATCGTCATTAGAAGGCCCTGAACGTTACAAATAATCAGTTTTGCGTCGGATTCGAAAATCTACGCACACAGGAGAACGACCGTAAGGTGCCCGAGGCAGCAATATCCCCTTGGAGACAAGTCGGCTGGAGGACGATGTATTGATTCTCGACGCAATTTGAATGTTCCATCGTCATTAGGAGGCCCTGAACGTTACAATTAACTATCAGTTTGGCGTCTGATTCCATAATCTAGACTCAGGAGGACGACCAAAAGGCGCCCGAGGCAACAATAGACCCTTGGAAACAAGTCGGCTGGAGGACGATGTATTGAATCGCGACGCAATTTGAGTGTTCCATCGTCATTAGGAGGCCCTGAACGTTACAATTAACTATCAGTTTTGCGTCGGATTCGAAAATGTAGACTCAGAGGAGAACGATCATAAGGTGCACGAGGCAGCAATATCCCCTTGGAGACAAGTCAGCTGGAGGACGATATATTGAATCTCGACGTAATTTGAGTGTTCCATCGTCATTAGGAGGCCCTGAACGTTACAATTGACTATCAGTTATGCGTCGGTTCGTAAATCTAGACTCACAGGAGAACGATCACAAGGTGCTCGAGGCAGCAATAGACCCGTGGAGACAAGTCGGCTGGAGGCCGATGTATTGAATCTCGACGCAATTTGAATGTTTCATCGTCATTAGGAGGCCCGGAACGTTACAATTAATTATCAGTTTTGCGTCTGATTCCATAATCTAGACTCAGGAGGACGACCAAAAGGCGCCCGAGGCAACAATAGACCCTTGGAAACAAGTCGGCTGGAGAACGATGTATTGAATCACGACGCAATTTGAGTGTTCCATCGTCATTAGGAGGCCCTGAACGTTACAATTAAGTATCAGTTATGCGTCGGATTCGTAAATCTAGACTCACAGGAGAACGACCACAAGGTGCCCGAGGCAGCAATAGACCCTTGGAGACAAGTCGCCTGGAGGACTATGTATTGAATCTCGACGCAATTTGATTGTTCCAACGTCATTAGGAGCCCCTGAACGTTACAATTAACTATCAGTTTCGCTTCGGATACGTAAATCCAGACTCACAGGACCACGATCATGAGATGCCAGAGGCAGCAATAGTCCCTTGGAGACGGGTCGGATGGAGGACGATATATTGAATCTCGACGTAATTTGAGTGTTCCATCGTCATTTGGAGGCCCTGGACGTTACAATTAAGTATCAGTTATGCGTCGGATTCGTAAATCTAGACTCACAGGAGAACGACCACAAGGTGCCCGAGGCAGCAATAGACCCTTGGAGACAAGTCGGCTGGAGACCGATGTACTGAATCTCGACGCAATTTGAGTGTTCCATCGTTATTAGGAGGCCATGAACGTTGTAATTAACTATACGTTTTGTGTCGGATTGCATAATCTAGGCTCAGGAGAACGACCAAAAGGCGCCCTAGTCAACAATAGACTCTTGGAAACAATTCGGCTGGAGGACGATGTATTGAATCTCGACTCATGTTGAATGTTCCATCGTTATTCGGAGGCCATGAACGTTACAATTAACTATCAGTTTCGCGTCGGATACGAAAAGCTAGACTCACAGGAGAACGAACATAAGGTGCACGAGGCAGCAATATCCCCTTGGAGACAAGTCGGCTGGAGGACAATTAATTGAATCTCGACGCAATTTGGGTGTTCCATCGTTATTAGGAGGCCATGATAGTTACAATTAACGATCTGCTTTGCTTCGGATTTGAAAATCTAGACTCACAGGAGACGGAACATAAGGTGCCCGAGACAACAATAGACCCGTGGAGACAAGTCGGCTAGAGGACGATTTATTGAATCGCGATGCAAATTGAATGTTCCATTGTCATTAGAAGGCCCTGAACGTTACAATTAACTATCAGTTTTGCGTCGGATTCGGAATTGTAGACTCAGAGGAGAACGATCATAAGGTGCCCGAGGCAGCAATAGACCCTTGGTGACATGTCGGCTGGAGGACGATGTATTGAATCTCGACGCAATTTGAGTGTTCCATCGTCATTCGGAGGCCAAGAACGTTACAATTAAATATCAGTTTCCCATCGGATTCGAAAATCTAGACTCACAGTAGCCGGACTATATGGTGCCCGAGGCAGCAATATCCCCTTAGAGACAAGTCGTCTGGAGGATGAGGTATTGAATCTCGACGCAATTTGAGTGTTCCATCGTTATTAGGAGGCTCTGAACGTGACAATTAACTATCAGTTTTGCGTCGGATTCGAAAATCTAGACTCACAGGAGAATGACCATAAGGTGCTCCAGGCAGCAATATCCCCTTGGAGTCAAGTCGGCTGAAGGACGATGTATTGAATCTCGACGCAATTTGAGTGTTCCATCGTCTTTAGGATACCCTTAACGTTACTATTAACTATCAGTTTTGCGTCGGATTCGACAATCTAGACTCACAGGAGAACGACAATAAGGTGCCCGAGGCATCAATAGACCCTTGGAATCAAGTCGGCTGGAGGACATTGTATTGAATTTCGACGCAATTTGAGTGTTCCATCGTCATTAGGAGGCTCTGAAAGATACAATCAACTATCAGTTTTGCGTCGGGTTCCATAATCAAGACTCACTGGAGATCGACCATAAGGTAACCGAGGCAGCAAGAGACCCTTGGAGACAAATCGGCTGGAGGACGATGTATTGAATCGCGACGCAGTTTGAGTGTTCCAGCGCCAATGGGTGGCGCTGAACGTTACAATTAACTATCAGTATTCCGTCGGATTCGAAAAACTATACTCACAGGAGAACGACCATAAGGTGCCCGAGGCAGCAATATCCCCTTGGAGACAAATCAGCTGGAGGACGACATATTGATTCTCGACGTAATTTGAGTGTTCCATCGTCATTAGGAGGCCCTGAACCTTACAATTGAATATCAGTTATGCGTCGGATCGTAAAATTAGACTCACAGGTGAACGACCACAAGGTGCTCGAGTCAGCAATAGACCCTTGGTGACAAGTCGGCTGGAGGCCGATGTATTGAATCTCGACGCAATTTGAGTGTTTCATCGTCATTAGGAGGCCCGGAACGTTACAATTAATTATCAGTTTTGCGTCTGATTCCATAATCTAGACTCAGGAGGACGACCAAAATTCGCCCGAGGCACCAATAGACCCTTGGAAACAAGTAGGCTGCAGGACGATGTATTGAATCTCGACCCAATTTGGGTGTTCTCTCGTCATTAGGAGGCCATGAACGTTACAATTAACCATCTGTTTTTCGTCGAATTCGAAAATCTAGACCCACAGGAGACGGACCATAAGGTGCCCGAGGCGGCAATATTTCCTTGGAGACAAGTCGACTGGAGGACGATGTACTGAATCTCGACGCAATTTGAGTGTTCCATCATCATTAGGAAGCCCTGAACGTTACAATTAACTATCAGTTATGCGTCGGAATCGTAAATCTAGACTCACAGGAGAACAACCACAAGGTGCCCGAGGCAGCATAAGACCCTTGAAGACAAGTCGGCTGGAGGCCGATGTATTAATACTCGACGCAATTTGAGTGTTTCATCGTCATTAGGAGGCCCTGAACGTTACAATTAAGTATCAGTTTTGCGTCGGATTCGATATTCTAGTCTCATAGGAGAACGACCATAAGGTGCCCGAGGCAGCATAATCCCCTTGGAGACGTGTCGGCTGGAGGACGATGTATTGCATCTCGAAGCAATTTGAGTGTTCCATCGTCATTAGTTGGCCCTGAACGTTACAATTAACTATCAGTATCGCGTCGGATTAGAAAATCTAGACTCACAAGAGACGGACCGTATGGTGCCCGAGGCAGCAATACCCCTTGAAGACAAGTCGGCTGGAGAACGACGTATTGAATCTCCCCGCAATTTAAGTGTTCCATCGTCATTAGGGGGCCCTGAACAATATAATTAACTCTCAGTTTTGCGACGGATTAGAAAATCTAGACTCACAGGAGTACGACAATAAGGTACCGGAGCAGCAATATTCCCTTGGAGACAACTCGGCTGGAGGACGATGTATTGAATCTCGACGCAATTTGAGAAATTCATCATCATTAGGAAGCCCTGAACGTTACAATTAACTATCAGTTTTGCGTCGGATACGTAAATCTAGACTCGCAGGACCACGACCATGAGATGCCAGAGGCAGCAATAGTCCCTTGGAAACCAGTTGGCTGGAGGACGATATACTGAGTCTCGACGCAATTTGAGTGTTCCATCGTCATTAGGAGGCCGTGAATGTTACAATTAACCATCTGTTTAGCGTCGGATTCGAAAATCTAGACTCACAGGAGAATGACAATAAGGTGCCCGAGGCAGCAATATCCCCTTGGAGACAAGTCGGCTGGAGGACGATATATTGAATCTCGACGTAATTTGAGTATTCCATCGTCATTAGGAGGCCCTGGACGTTACAAGTAAGTATCAGGTATGCGCCGGATTCGCAAATCTAGACTCACAGGAGAACGACCACAAGGTGCCCGAGGCAGCAATAGACCCTTGGAGACAAGTCGGCTGGAGGCCGATGTATTGAATCTCGACGCAATTTGAGTGTTCCATCGTTATTAGGAGGCCCTGAACGTTACAATTAACAATCAGTTTTGCGTTGGATTCCATAATCTAGGCTCAGGAGAACGACCAAAAAGCGCCCGAGTCAACATAAGACCCTTGGAGACAATTCGGCTGGAGGAGGATGTATTAAATCTCGACTCTTGTTGAGTGTTCCATCGTCATTCGGAGGCCATGAACGTTACAATTAACTATCAGTTTCGCGTAGGATTCGAAAATCTAGACTCACAGGAGCCGGACTATATGGTGCCCGAGGCAGCAATAGACCCTTGGAGACAAGTCGGCTGGAGGCCGGTGTATTGAATCTCGACGCTATTTGAGTGTTCCATCGTCATTAGGAAGCCCTGAACGTCACAATTAACAATCAGTTTTGCGTCGGATTCGAAAATCTAGTCTCACAGGAGATGGACCACAGGGTGCCCGAGGCAGCAATATCCCCTTCTAGACAAGTCGGCTGGAGGACGATGTATTGAATCGCGACCCAATTTGAGTGTTCCATCGTCATTAGGAGGCCCTGAATGTTACAATTAAGTATCAGTTTTGCGTCGGATTCGAGAATGTAGACTCAGAGGAGAGCGATCATAAGGTGCCCGAGACGGCAATAGACCCAGTGTGACAAGTCGGCTGTAGGACGATGTATTGAATCTCGACGCAATTTGAGTGTTCCATCGTCATTTGGAGGCCATGAACGTTGCAATTAACCATCAGTTTCGCGTCGGATTCGAAAATCTAGACTCACAGGAGCCGGACTATATGGTGCCCGGGGCAGCAATATCCCCTTAGAACCAAGTCGGCTGGAGGACGATGTATTGAATCTCGACGAAATTTGAGTGTTCCATCGTCATTAGGAGTCCATGAACGTTACAATTAACAATCAGTTTTGCGTCGGATTCGACAATCTAGACTCACAGGAGAACGACAATAAGGTGCCAGAGGCAGCAATAGACCCTTGGAGACAAGTCGGCTGGAGGCCGATGTATTGAATCTCGACGCAATTTGAGTGTTCCATCGTCATTAGGAGGCTCTGAACGATACGTTTAACTATCGGTTTTGCGTCGGATTCCATAATCAAGACTCACAGGAGAACGACCATAAGGTGCCCGAGGCAGCAATAGACCCTTGGAGACACGTCGGCTGGAGGACGATGTATTGTATCGCGACGCAATTTGAGTGTTCCATCGTTATTACGAAGACCTGAACGTTACAATTAACTATCAGTTATGCGTCGCATTCGTAAATCTAGACTTACAGGAGGACGACCAAATGGCGCCCGAGGCAACAATAGACCCTTGGAGACAGGTCGGCTGGAAGACGATGTATAGAATCGTGACGCAATTTGAATGTTCCAGCGTCATTAGGAGGCCCTGAACGTTACAATTATCTATCAGTTTTGCGTCGGATTCGAAAATCTAGAGTCACAGGAGAACGACCATAAGGTGCCCGAGGCAGCAATATCCCCTTGGAGACAAGTCGGCTGAAGGACGATGCATTGAATCTCGACGCAATTTGAGTGTTCCATTGACATTAGGAGACCCTGAACGTTACAATTAACTATCGGTTTTGCGTCGGATTCGACAATCTAGACTCACAGGAGAACGACAATAAGGTGCCCGAGGCAGCAATAGACCCTTGGAGAAAAGTCGGCTGGAGGTCGATGTATTGAATCTCGACGCATCTTGAGTGTTTCATCGTCATTACGAAGACCTGAACGTCACAATTAACTATCAGTTATGCGTCGCATTCGTAAATCTAGACTTACAGGAGGACGACCAAAAGGCGCCCAAGGCAACAATAGACACTTGGAGACAGTTCGGCTGGAGGACGATGTATTGAATCGCGACGCAATTTGAATGTTCCATCGTCATTAGGAGGCCCTGAACGTTAGAATTAAGTATCAGTTTTGGGTCGGATTCGATATTTTAGACTCATAGGAGAACGGCCATAAGGTGCGCGAGGCAGCAATATCCCCTTGGAGACGGGACGGCTGGAGGACGATTTATTGCATCTCGAAGCAATTTGAGTGTTCCATCGTCATTAGTTGGCCCTGAACGTTACAATGTACTATCAGTAACGAGTCGGATTCGAAAATCTAGACTCACAAGAGACGGACCGTATGGTGCCCGAGTCAGCAATATCCCCTTGAAGGCAAGTCGGCTGGAGAACGATGTATTGAATCTCGCCGCAATTTGAGTGTTCCATCGTTATTAGGAGGCCCTGAACGTTACAATTAACAATCAGTTTTGCGTTGGATTCCATAATCTAGGCTCAGGAGAACGACCAAAAAGCGCCCGAGTCAACATAAGACCCTTGGAGACAATTCGGCTGGAGGAGGATGTATTAAATCTCGACTCTTGTTGAGTGTTCCATCGTCATTCGGAGGCCATGAACGTTACAATTAACTATCAGTTTCGCGTAGGATTCGAAAATCTAGACTCACAGGAGCCGGACTATATGGTGCCCGAGGCAGCAATAGACCCTTGGAGACAAGTCGGCTGGAGGCCGGTGTATTGAATCTCGACGCTATTTGAGTGTTCCATCGTCATTAGGAAGCCCTGAACGTCACAATTAACAATCAGTTTTGCGTCGGATTCGAAAATCTAGTCTCACAGGAGATGGACCACAGGGTGCCCGAGGCAGCAATATCCCCTTCTAGACAAGTCGGCTGGAGGACGATGTATTGAATCGCGACCCAATTTGAGTGTTCCATCGTCATTAGGAGGCCCTGAATGTTACAATTAAGTATCAGTTTTGCGTCGGATTCGAGAATGTAGACTCAGAGGAGAGCGATCATAAGGTGCCCGAGACGGCAATAGACCCAGTGTGACAAGTCGGCTGTAGGACGATGTATTGAATCTCGACGCAATTTGAGTGTTCCATCGTCATTTGGAGGCCATGAACGTTGCAATTAACCATCAGTTTCGCGTCGGATTCGAAAATCTAGACTCACAGGAGCCGGACTATATGGTGCCCGGGGCAGCAATATCCCCTTAGAACCAAGTCGGCTGGAGGACGATGTATTGAATCTCGACGAAATTTGAGTGTTCCATCGTCATTAGGAGTCCATGAACGTTACAATTAACAATCAGTTTTGCGTCGGATTCGACAATCTAGACTCACAGGAGAACGACAATAAGGTGCCAGAGGCAGCAATAGACCCTTGGAGACAAGTCGGCTGGAGGCCGATGTATTGAATCTCGACGCAATTTGAGTGTTCCATCGTCATTAGGAGGCTCTGAACGATACGTTTAACTATCGGTTTTGCGTCGGATTCCATAATCAAGACTCACAGGAGAACGACCATAAGGTGCCCGAGGCAGCAATAGACCCTTGGAGACACGTCGGCTGGAGGACGATGTATTGTATCGCGACGCAATTTGAGTGTTCCATCGTTATTACGAAGACCTGAACGTTACAATTAACTATCAGTTATGCGTCGCATTCGTAAATCTAGACTTACAGGAGGACGACCAAATGGCGCCCGAGGCAACAATAGACCCTTGGAGACAGGTCGGCTGGAAGACGATGTATAGAATCGTGACGCAATTTGAATGTTCCAGCGTCATTAGGAGGCCCTGAACGTTACAATTATCTATCAGTTTTGCGTCGGATTCGAAAATCTAGAGTCACAGGAGAACGACCATAAGGTGCCCGAGGCAGCAATATCCCCTTGGAGACAAGTCGGCTGAAGGACGATGCATTGAATCTCGACGCAATTTGAGTGTTCCATTGACATTAGGAGACCCTGAACGTTACAATTAACTATCGGTTTTGCGTCGGATTCGACAATCTAGACTCACAGGAGAACGACAATAAGGTGCCCGAGGCAGCAATAGACCCTTGGAGAAAAGTCGGCTGGAGGTCGATGTATTGAATCTCGACGCATCTTGAGTGTTTCATCGTCATTACGAAGACCTGAACGTCACAATTAACTATCAGTTATGCGTCGCATTCGTAAATCTAGACTTACAGGAGGACGACCAAAAGGCGCCCAAGGCAACAATAGACACTTGGAGACAGTTCGGCTGGAGGACGATGTATTGAATCGCGACGCAATTTGAATGTTCCATCGTCATTAGGAGGCCCTGAACGTTAGAATTAAGTATCAGTTTTGGGTCGGATTCGATATTTTAGACTCATAGGAGAACGGCCATAAGGTGCGCGAGGCAGCAATATCCCCTTGGAGACGGGACGGCTGGAGGACGATTTATTGCATCTCGAAGCAATTTGAGTGTTCCATCGTCATTAGTTGGCCCTGAACGTTACAATGTACTATCAGTAACGAGTCGGATTCGAAAATCTAGACTCACAAGAGACGGACCGTATGGTGCCCGAGTCAGCAATATCCCCTTGAAGGCAAGTCGGCTGGAGAACGATGTATTGAATCTCGCCGCAATTTGAGTGTTCCATCGTCATTAGGGGGCCCTGAACGTTATAAGTAACTCTCAGTTTTGCGTCGGATTCGAAAATCTAGACTCACAGGAGAACGGCAATAAGGTACCCGAGGCAGCAATATTACCTTGGAGACAAGTAGGGTGGAGGACGAAGTATTGTATCTCGACGCAATTTGAGTGTTCCATCATCATTAGGAAGCTCTGAACGTTACAATTAACTATCAGTTATGCGTCGGATTCAAAAATCTAGACTCAGAGGAGGACGACCAAAAGGCGCCCGAGGCAACAAGACACTTGGAGACAAGTCGGTTGGAGGACGATGTATTGAATCGCGACTCAATTTGAGTGTTCCATTATCATTAGGAAGCCCTGAACGTTACAATTAACTATCAGCTTTGCGTCGGATTCGAAAATCTAGCATCACAGGAGAACGACCAATAGGTGCCACAGGCAGCAATAGACCCTTGGAGACAAATCGGATGGAGGACGATGTACTGAATCGCGACGCAATTTGAGTGTTCCATCGTCGTTAGGAGGCCCTAAACATTACAATTAACCATCAGTTTTGCGTCGGATTCGAAAATCTAGTCCCACAAGAGACGGACAATAAGGTGCCCGAGGCAGCAATATCCCCTTGTTGAGAAGTCGGCTGGAGGACGTTGCATTGTATTTGACGCAATTTGAGTGATCCATCGTCATTACGAGGCCCTGAACGTTACAATTAACTATCAGTTTTGCGTCGGATTCCATAATCTAGACTCACAGGGGAACGACCTTAAGGTGCCCAAGGCAGCAATAGACCCTTGGAGACAAGTCGGCTGGAGGCCGGTGTATTGAATCTCGACGCAATTTGAGTGTTCCATCGTCATTAGGAGTCCCTGAACGTTACAATTAACTATCAGTTTTGCGTCTTATTCCATAATCTACACTCACAGGAGAACGACCAAAAGGCGCCCGTGGCAAAAATACACCCTTGGAGACAAGTCAGCTGGAGAACGATGTATTGAATCTCGACGCAATTTGATAGTTCCATCGTCATTAGGAGGCCCTGAACGTTACAGTTAACTATTAATATCGCGTCGGATTCGAAAATGTAGACTCACAAGAGACGGACCGTATGTTGCCCGAGGGAGCAATAGACCCTTGAAGACAAGTCGGCTGGAGGACGATGTATTGAATCTCGACGCAATTTGAGTGTTCCATCGTCATTACGAAGACCTGAACGTTACAATTAACTATCAGTTATGCGTCGCATTCGTAAATCTAGACTTACAGGAGGACGACCAAATGGCGCCCGAGGCAACAATAGACCCTTGGAGACAGGTCGGCTGGAGGACGATGCATTGAGTCGCGACGCAATTTGAATGTTCCATCGTCATTAGGAGGCCCTGAGCGTTACAATTAAGTATCAGTTTTGCGTCGGATTCGATAATCTAGACTCACAGGTGAACGACCGTAAGGTGCCGGAGGCAGCAATAGACCCTTGGAGACAAGACGGCTGGAGTACGATGTATTGAAAATCGACAAAATTTGAGTCTTCCATCGTCATTAGCAGGCCTTCAACGTTACAATTAACTATCAGTTTTGCGTCGGATTCCAAAATCTAGACTCACAGGAGACGGACCATAGGGTGCTCGAGGCAGCAAAATTCCCTTGGAGGCAAGTCGGCTGGAGGACGATGTATTGAATCTCGAAGCAATTTGAGTCTTATATCGTCATTAGGAGGCCCTGAACGTTACAATTAACTATCAGTTTTGCGTCGGATTGGACAATCTAGATTCACAGGAGAACTACAATAAGGTGCCCGAGGCAGCAATAGACCCTTGGAGTCAAGTCGGCTGGAGGACGATGTATTGAATCTCGACGCAATTTGAGTGTTCCATCGTAATTAGGAGGCTCTGAACGTTACAATTAATTATCAGTTTTGCGTCGGATTCCATATTCTAGACCCACAGGAGAACGACAATAAGTTGCCCGAGGCAGCAATAGACCCTTGGAGACTAGTCGGCTGGAGGAGGATGTTTTGAATTCCGACGCAATTTGAGTGTTCCATCGTCATTAGGAGGCCCTGAACGTTACAATTAACTCTCAGTATCGCGTCGGATTCGAAAATCTAGACTCGCAAGTGACGGACCGTATGGTGCCCGAGGCAACAATATCCCCATGAAGACAAATCGGCTGGAGAACGATGTATTGAATCTCGCGGCAAATTGAGTGTTCCATCGTCATTAGGAGGCCCTGAACGTTACAATTAACTATCAGTTATGCGTCGGATTCGTAAATCTAGACTCACAGGAGAACGACCACAAGGTGCCCGAGGCAGCAATAGACCCTTGAAGACAAGTCGGCTGGAGGCCGATGTATTGAATCTCGACGCAATTTGAGTGTTCCATCGTCATTAGGAGGCCCTGAACGTTACAATTATCTATCAGTTTAACGTCGGATTCGAAAATCTAGATTCACAGGAGAACGACAATAAGGTGCCCGAGGCAGCAATATCCCCTTGGAGACAAGTCAGCTGGAGGACGATGTATTGAATCTCTAAGCAATTTGAGTGTTCCATCGTCATTAGGAGGCCCTGAACGTTACAATTAACTATCAGTTTTGCTTTCGATTCGACAATCTACACTCACAGGAGATGGACCATAAGGTGCCCGAGGCAGCAATAGACCCTTGGAGACAAGTCGGCTGGAGGACGATGTATTGAATCTCGACGCAATTTGAGTGTTCCATCGTCATTAGGAGGCTCTAAACGTTACAATTTACTATCAGTTTTGAGTCGGATTCGATATTCTAGACTCAAAGGACATCGACCATAAGGTGCCCGAGGCAGCCAGACACCCTTGGAGACAAGTCGGCTGGAGGACGATGTATTGAATCCCGACGCAATTTGATAGTTCCATCGTCATTAGGAGGCCCTGAACGTTACAATTTACTATTAGTATCGCGTCGGATTCGACAATCTAGACTCACAGGAGAACGACCATGAGGTGCCCGAGTCAGCAAAAAACCCTTGGAGACAAGTCGGCTGGAGGATGATGTATTGAATCTCGACGCAAGTTAAATGTTCGATCGTCAATAGGAGGCTCTGAACGTCACAATTAACTATCAGTTTTGAGTCTGATTCGATATTCTAGACTCAAAGGAGATCGACCATAAGGTGCCCGAGGCAGCAAAAAACCCTTGGAGACAAGTCGGCTGGAGGACGATGTATTGAATCTCGACGCAAATTGAGTGTTCCATCGTCATTAGGTGGCTCTGAACGTTACAATTAACTATTAATATCGCGTCGGATTCGAAAATATAGACTCACAAGAGACGGACCGTATGGTGCCCGAGGCAGCAATAGACCCTTGGAGACAAGTCGGCTGGAGGACGATGTATTGAATTTCGACGCAATTTGAGTGTTCCATCGTCATTAGGAGGACCTGAACGTTACAATTAACTCTCAGTTTTGCGTCGCATTCGAAAATCTAGATTCACAGGAGAACGACAATAAGGTGCCCGAGGCAGCAATATCCCCCTGGAGACAAGTCAGCTGCAGTACGATGTGTTGAATCTCTAAGCAATTTGAGTGTTCCATCGTCATTAGGAGGCCCTGAACGTTACAATTAACTATCAGTTTTGCTTTCGATTCGACAATCTACACTCACAGGAGATGGACCATAAGGTGCCCGAGGCAGCAATAGACCCTTGGAGACAAGTCGGCTGGAGGACGATGTATTGAATCTCGACGCAATTTGAGTGTTCCATCGTCATTAGGAGGCTCTAAACGTTACAATTTACTATCAGTTTTGAGTCGGATTCGATATTCTAGACTCAAAGGACATCGACCATAAGGTGCCCGAGGCAGCCAGACACCCTTGGAGACAAGTCGGCTGGAGGACGATGTATTGAATCCCGACGCAATTTGATAGTTCCATCGTCATTAGGAGGCCCTGAACGTTACAATTTACTATTAGTATCGCGTCGGATTCGACAATCTAGACTCACAGGAGAACGACCATGAGGTGCCCGAGTCAGCAAAAAACCCTTGGAGACAAGTCGGCTGGAGGATGATGTATTGAATCTCGACGCAAGTTAAATGTTCGATCGTCAATAGGAGGCTCTGAACGTCACAATTAACTATCAGTTTTGAGTCTGATTCGATATTCTAGACTCAAAGGAGATCGACCATAAGGTGCCCGAGGCAGCAAAAAACCCTTGGAGACAAGTCGGCTGGAGGACGATGTATTGAATCTCGACGCAAATTGAGTGTTCCATCGTCATTAGGAGGCCCTTAACGTTACAATTAACTATTAGTTTTGCGACGGACTCGACAATCTAGACTCACAGGAGAACGACCATGAGGTGCCCGAGGCACCATTAGACCCTTGGAGACAAGTCGGCTGAAGGACGATGTATTGAATCTCGACGCAATTTGAGTGTTCCATCGTCATTAGGAGGCCCTGAACGTTACAATTAACTATCAGTTTTGCGTCGGATTCGACAATCTAGACTCACAGGAGAACTACAATAAGGTGCCCGAGGCAGCAAAAGACACTTGGAGACAAGTCGGCTGGAGGACGATGTATTGAATCTCTAAGCAATTTGAGTGTTCCATTGTCATTAGGAGGCCCTGAACGTTACAATTAACTATCAGTTTTGCTTTCGATTCGACAGTCTACACTCACAGGAGATGGACCATAAGGTGCCCGAGGCAGCAATAGACCCTTGGAGACAAGTCGGCTGGAGGACGATGTATTGAATCTCGACGCAATTTGAGTGTTCCATCGTCATTAGGAGGCTCTAAACGTTACAATTTACTATCAGTTTTGAGTCGGATTCGATATTCTAGACTCAAAGGACATCGACCATAAGGTGCCCGAGGCAGCCAGATACCCTTGGAGGCAAGTCGGCTGGAGGACGATGTATTGAATCTCGAAGCAATTTGAGTCTTATATCGTCATTAGGAGGCCCTGGACGTTACAATTAACTATCAGTTTTGCGTCGGATTGGACAATCTAGATTCACAGGAGAACTACAATAAGGTGCCCGAGGCAGCAATAGACCCTTGGAGTCAAGTCGGCTGGAGGACGATGTATTGAATCTCGACGCAATTAGAGTGTTCCATCGTAATTAGGAGGCTCTGAACGTTACAACTATTTATCAGTTTTGCGTCGGATTCCATATTTCAGACCCACAGGAGAACGACAATAAGTTGCCCGAGGCAGCAATAGACCCTTGGAGACTAGTCGGCTGGAGGAGGATGTATTGAATTCCGACGCAATTTGAGTGTTCCATCGTCATTAGGAGGCCCTGAACGTTACAATTAACTCTCAGTATCGCGTCGGATTCGAAAATCTAGACTCGCAAGTGACGGACCGTATGGTGCCCGAGGCAACAATATCCCCATGAAGACAAATCGGCTGGAGAACGATGTATTGAATCTCGCCGCAAATTGAGTGTTCCATCGTCATTAGGAGGCCCTGAACGTTACAATTAACTATCAGTTATGCGTCGGATTCGTAAATCTAGACTCACAGGAGAACGACGTAAAAGGTGCCCGAGGCAGCAATACACACTTGAAGACAAGTCGGCTGGAGGCCGATGTATTGAATCTCGACGCAATTTGATAGTTCCATCGTCATTAGGAGGCCCTGAACGTTACAGTTAACTATTAATATCGCGTCGGATTCGAAAATGTAGACTCACAAGAGACGGACCGTATGTTGCCCGAGGGAGCAATAGACCCTTGAAGACAAGTCGGCTGGAGGACGATGTATTGAATCTCGACGCAATTTGAGTGTTCCATCGTCATTAGGAGGCCGTGAAAGTTACAATTAACTATCAGTTTTACGTCGGATTCTTTAATATAGACTCACAGGAGAACGACCATAAGGTGCCCGAGGCAGCAATAGACCCTTGGAGACAAGTCGGCTGAAGGACGATGTATTGAATATCGACGCAATTTGAGTGATCCATCGTCATTAGGAGGCCCTGACCCTTACAATTAACTATCAGTTTCGCGTCGGATACGAAAATCTAGACTCATAATAGACGAACCATATGGTCCCCGAGGAAGCAATATCCCCTTGGAGACAAATCGGCTGGCGGACGATGCATTGAATCTCTAAGCAGTTTGAGCGTTCCATCGTCATTAGGAGGCCCTGAACGTTACAATTAACTATCAGTTATGCGACGGATTCGTAAATCTAGACTCACAGGAGAACGACCAAAAGGTGCCCGAGGCAGCAGTAGATCCTTGGAGACAAGTCGGCTGGAGGCCGATGTATTGAATCTCGACGCAATTAGAGTGTTGCATCGTCATTAGGAGGCCCCGAACGTAACAATTAACTATCAGTTTTGCGTCGGATTCGATAATCTAGACTCAGGAGAACGACCAAAAGGCGCTCGAGGCAACATAAGACCCTTGGAGACGAGTCGGCTGGAGGACGATGTATTGAATCGCGACGCAATTTTAGTGTTCCATCGTCATTAGGATGCCCTGAACGTTACAATTCAGTATCAGTTTTGCGTCGGATTCGATATTCTAGACTCACAGGAGTACGACCATAAGATGCCCGAGGCAGCAATAGCCCCTTGGAGACAAGTCGGCTGGAGGACGATGTATTGAATCTCGAAGCAATTTGAGTGTTCCATAGTCATTAGGAGGCCCTTAACGTTACAATTAAGTATTAGTTTTGCGTCGGACTCGACAATCTAGACTCACAGGAGAACGACCATGAGGTGCCGGAGGCACCATTAGACCCTTGGAGACAAGTCGGCTGAAGGACGATGTATTGAATCTCGACGCAATTTGAGTGTTCCATCGCCATTAGGAGGCCCTGAACGTTACAATTAACTATCAGTTTTGCGTCGGATTCGACAATCTAGACTCGCAGGAGAACGACCATAAGCTGCAAGAGGCAGCAATAGACCATTGGAGACAAGTCTTTTGAAGGACGATGTATTGAATCTCGACGCAATTTGAGTGTTCCATCGTCATTAGGAGGCCCTGAGCGTTACAATTAACTATCAGTTTTGCGTCGGATTCGACAATCTAGACTCACAGGAGAACTACAATAAGGTGCCCGAGGCAGCAACAGACCCCTGGAGACAAGTCGGCTGGAGGACGATGTATTGAGTCTGTAAGCAATTTGAGTGTTCCATCGTCATTAGGAGGCCAAGACGTTACAATTATTTGTCAGTTTTGCGTCGGATTCGAGAATCTTAACTCACAGGAGATGGACCATAAGGTGCCCGAGGCAGCAATAGACCCTTGGAGACAAGTCGGCTAGAGGACGATGTATTGAAACTCGACGCAATTTGAGTGTTCGATCGTCATTAGGAGGCTCTGAACGTTACAATTAACTATCAGTTTTTCGTCGGATTCCATAATCTAGACTCAGGAGAACGACCAAAAGGCGCCTGAGGCAACATAAGACCCTTGGAGACGAGTCGGCTGGAGGACGATGTATAGAATCGCGACGCAATTTGAGTGTTCCATCGTCAATAGGAGGCCCTGAACGTTACAATTAACTACCAGTTTTGCGTCGGATTCGTAAATCTAGACTCACAGGAACACGACCATAAGATGAAAGAGGCAGCAATAGACCCCTGGAGACAAATCGGCTGGAGGACGATGTATTGAATATCGACGCAATTGGATTGTTCCATCGTCATTAGGAGCCCCTGAACGTTACAACTAAGTATCAGTTTCGCGTCAGATTCGTAAATCTAGTCTCACAGGAGCACGACCATAAGATGTCAGAGGGTGCTATAGACCCTTGGAGACAAGTCGGCTGGAGGACGATGTATTGAATCTCGACGCAATTTCAGTGTTCCATCGTCTTTAGGAGACCCTGAACGTTACAATTAACTATCAGTTTTGCATCGAATTCGAAAATCTAGACTCACAGGAGAACGACCATAAGGTGCCCGAGGCAGCAATAGACTCTTGGAGACAAGGTGGGTGGAGGACGATGTATTGAATATCGACGCAATTTGAGTGTTCCATCGTCATTAGGAGGCCCTGAACGTTACAATTAACTATCAGTTTTGCGTCGGATTCTAAAATCTTGACTCACAGGAGAACGACCATAAAGTGCCCGAGGCAGCAATAGACCCCTGGAGACAGGTCCGCTGAAGGACGATGTATTGAATATCGACGCAATTTGAGTGATCCATCGTCATTAGGCGGCCCTGAACGTTACAATTAACTATCTGTTTTGCGTCGGATTCGACAATCTAGTCTCACAGGAGAACTACAATAAGGTGCCCGCGGCAGCAATAGACCCTTGGAGACAAGTTGGCTGGAAGACGATGTATTGACTCTCGACGCAATTTGAGTGTTCCATCGTCATTAGGAGGCCCTGAACGTTACAATTAACTATCAGTTTTGCGTAGGATTCGAAAATCTAGACTTACAGGAGAAAGACCATAAGGTACCCGAGGCAGCAATACACCCTTGGAGACAAGTCGGCTGGAGGACGATGTATTGCATCTCTAGGCAATTTGAGTGTTCCATCTTCATTAGGAGGCCCTGAACGTTACAATTAACTATCAGTTTTGCGTCGGATTCGAAAATGTTGACTCAGAGGAGAACGGTCATAAGGGGCCCGAGGCAGCAATAGACCCTTTCTAGACAAGTCGCCTGGAGGACTGTGTATTGAAACTCGACGCAATGTGATACTTCCAACGTCATTAGGAGCCCCTGAACGGTACAATTAAATATCAGTTTCGCGTTGGATTCGTAAATCTAGACTCACAGGAGCACGACCATAAGATGCCAGAGGCAGCAATAGATCCTTGGAGACAAGTCGGCTGGAGGATGATGTATTGAATCTCGACGCAATTTGAGTGTTTCATCGTCATTAGGAGGGCGTGAAAGTTACAATTGACTATCAGTTTTGCCTCGGATTCGATAATCTAGACTCACAGGAGCCGGAACATATGGTGCCCGAAGCAGCAAAATACCCCTGAAACAAGTCGGCTGGAGGACGATGTATTGAATCTCGAAGCAATACGAGTGTTCCATCTTCATTAGGTGGCCCTGAACGTTACAACTAACTATTAGTTTTGCGTCGGATTCGAAAATATAGAGTCACAGGAGAACGATCATGAAGTGCCTGAGGCACCAATAGACCCTTGGAGAAAAGTCGACTGAAGGACGATGTATTGAATCTCGACGCAATTTGAGTGTTCCATTGTCATTAGGAGGCCCTGAACGTTACAATTAACTATCGGTTTTGCGTCGGATTCGACAATCTAGAATCACAGGAGGACGACAATAATGTGCCCGAGGCAGCACTATACCCTTGGAGACAAGTCGACTGCAGGACGATGTATTGAATCTCGACGCAATTTGAGTGTTCCATCGTCATTAGGAGGCCCTGAACGTTACAATTAAGTATCAGTTTTGCGTCGGATTCGATAATCTAGTCACACAGTAGAACGACCATAAGGTGCCCGAGGCAGCAATAGATCCTTGGAGACAAGTCATCCTGGAGGACTATGTATTGAATATCGACGCAATTTGATTGTTCCATCGTCATTAGGAGCCCCTGAACGTTACAAGTAAATATCAGTTTTGCGTCGGATTCTAAAATCTAGACTCACAGGAGAACGACCATAAGGTGCCCGAGGCAGCAATAGACCCCTGGAGACAAGACGGCTGAAGGACGATGTAGTGAATATCGACGCAATTTGAGTGACCCATCGTCATTAGGAGGCCCTGGACGTTACAAATAACTATCTGTTTTGCGTCGGATTCGACAATCTAGTCTCACAAAACAACTACAATAAGGTGCCCGCGGCAGCAATAGACCCTTGGAGACAAGTTGGCTGGAGGACGATGTATTGACTCTCGACGCAATTTGACTGATCCATCGTCATTAGGAGGCCCTGAACGTTACAATTAACTATCAATTTTGCGTCGGATTCGAAAATCTAGACTTACAGGAGAATGACCATAAGGTGCCCGAGGCAGCAATACACCCTTGGAGACAAGTCGGCTGAAGGACGTTGTATTGAATATCGACGCAATTTGAGTGATCCATCGTCATTAGGAGGCCCTGACCGTTACAATTAACTATCAGTTTTGCGTCGGATACTACAATCTAGACACACAGGAGAACTACAATAAGGTGTCCGAGGCAGTAATAGACCCTTGGAGACATGTCGGCTGGAGGACGATGTATTGAATCCCGACGCAATTTGAGTGTTCCATCGTCATTAGGAGGCCCTGAACGTTATAATTAACTTTCAGTATCGCGTCGGATTCGAAAATCTAGACTCACAGGAGCACGACCATAAGATGTCAGAGGCAGCAAAAGACCCTTGGAGACAAGTCGGCTGGAGGACGATGTATTGAATCTCGACGCAATTTCAGTGTTTCATCGTCTTTAGGAGACCCTAAACGTTACAATTAACTATCAGTTTTGCGTCGGATTCGATATTCTAGACTCACAGGAGAACGATTATAAGGTGCCCGCGGCAGCAATAGTCCCTTGGAGACAAGTCGGCTGGAGGACGATGTATTGAATCTCAACGCAATTTGAGTCTTCCATCGTCATCAGGAGATCCTGAACGTTACAATTAACTATCAGTTCTGCGTCGGATTCGATATTCTAGACTCAAAGGAGAAAGACCATAAGGTGCCCGAGGCAGCAAAAGACCCTTGGATACAAGTCGGCTTGAGGACGATGTATTGAATCCCGACGCAATTTGAGTGTTCCATCGTCATTAGGAGGCCCTGAACGTTACAATTAACTATCAGTATCGCGTCGGATTCGTAAATCTAGACTCACATTAGAACGACCGCAAGGTGCCCGAGGCAGCAATAGACCCATGGAGACAAGTCGGCTGGAGGCCGATGTATTAAATCTCGACGCAATTTGAGTGTTGCATCGTCATTAGTAGGCCCAGAACGTTACAATTAACTATCAGTTTTGCGTCGGATTCCATAATCTAGACTCAGGAGAACGACCAAAATGCGCCCGAGGCAACATAAGACCCTTGGAGACGAGTCGGCTGGAGGACGATGTATTGAATCGCGACGCAATTTGACTGTTCCATCGTCAATAGGTGGCCCTGAACGTTACAATTAACTACCAGTTTTGCGTCGGATTCGTAAATCTAGACTCACAGGAACACGACCATAAGATGAAAGAGACAGCAATAGACCCCTGGAGACAAGTCGGCTGGAGGACGATGTATTGAATCTCGACGCAATTTGAGTGTTCCATCATCATTACGCAGACCTGAAACTTACAATTAACTTTCAGTTAAGCGTCGGATTCGAAAATGTACACTTACAGGAAGACGACCAAAAGGCGCCCAAGGCAACAATAGACCCCTGGAGACAGATCGGCTGGAGGACGATGTATTGAATCGCGACGCAATTTGAATGTTCCATCGTCATTAGGAGGCCCTGAACGTTACAATTAACCCTCTGTTTTGCGTCGGATTCGATATTCTAGACTCACCGGAGAACGACCATAAGGTGCCCGAGGCAACAATATCTCCCTGGAGACAAGTCGGCTGGAGGACGATGTATTGAATCTCGAAGCAATTCGAGTGTTCCATCGTCATTCGGAGGCCCTGAACGTTACAATTAACTATTAGTTTTGCGTCGGATTCGACAATCTAGACTCACAGGAGAACGACCATGAGGTGCCCGATGCACCAATAGACCCGTTGAGACAAGTCGGCTGAAGGACGATGTATTGAATCTCGACGCAATTTGAGTGTTCCATCGTCATTAGGAGGCCCTCAACGTTACAATTAACCTACAGTTTTGCGTCGGATTCGACAATCTCGACTCACAGGAGAACTACAATAAGGTGCCCGAGGCAGCAATAGACCCTTGGAGACAAGTCGGCTGGAGGACGATGTATTGAGACTCGACGCAATTTGAGTGTTCCATCGTCATTAGGAGATTCCGAACGTTACAATTAACTATCATTTTTGGGTCGGATTCGATATTCTAGACTCAAAGGAGAACGATCATAAGGTGCCCGAGGGAGCAAAAGACGCTTGGAGACAAGTCGGCTGAAGGACGATGTTTTGAATCCCGACGCAATTTGTGTGTTCCATCGTCATTAGGCGGCCCTGAACGTTACAATTAACTATCAGTATCGCGTCGGATTCAAAAATCTAGACTCACAAGAGCCGGACCGTATGGTGCCCGAGGCAGCAATATCACCTTGAAGACAAGTCGGCTGGAGGACGATGTATTGAATCTCGACGGAATTTGATTGTTCCATCGTCATTAGGAGGCCCTGAACGTTACAATTAACGACCAGTTTTGGGTCGGATTCAAAAGTGTAGACTCAGAGGAGAACGATCATAAAGTGCCCGAAGCAGCAATAGACCCTTGGAGACAAGTCGCCTGGAGGACTATGTATTTAATCTCGACGCAAATTGATTGTTCCATCGTCATTAGTTGACCCTGATCGTTACAATTAACTATCAGTTTCGCGTCGGATTGGTAAATCTAGACTCACAGGAACACGACCATAAGATGAAAGAGGGAGCAATAGACCCCTGGAAATAAGTCGGCTGGAGGACGATGTATTGAATCTCGACACAATTTGAGTGTTCCATCGTCATTACGAAGACCTGAAAGTTACAATTAACTATTCGTTACGCGTCGGATTCGAAAATCTAGACTTGCAGGAGGATGACCAAAAGGCGCCCGAGGAAACAATAGACCCTAGGAGGCAGGTCGGCTGGAGGTCGATGTATTGAATCGCGACGCAATTTGAATGTTCCATCGTTATTAGGAGGCCCTGAACGTTACAATTAAGTATCAGTGTTGCGTCGGATTCGATATTCTAGAATCACTGGAGGACGACCATATGGTGCCCGAGGCAGCAATATCCCCTTGGAGACAAGTCGGCTGGAGGACGATGTACTGAATCTCGAAGCAATTTGAGTGTTCCATCGTCATTAGGAGGCCTTGAACGTTACAATTAACTATTAGTTTTGCGTAGGATTCGACAATCTAGACTCACAGGAGAACGACCATGAGGTGTCCGATGCACCAATAGACCCTAAGAGACAAGTCGGCTGAAGGACGATGTATTGAATCTCGTCGCAATTTGAGTGTTCCATCGTCATTAGGAGGCCCTGAACGTTACAATTAACTATCAGTTTTGCGTCGGATTCGACAATCTAGACTCACAGGAGAACGACAATAAGGTGCCCGTGGCAGGAATAGACCCTTGGAGACAAGTCGGGTGAAGAAAGATGTATTGAATCTCGTCGCAATTTGAGTGTTCCATCATCATAAGGAAGCCCTGAACGTTACAATTAACTATCAGTTATGCGTCGGATTCGAAAATCTAGACTCAAAGGAGGACGACCAAAAGGCGCCCGAGGCAACAATAGACACTGGGAGACAAGTCGGCTGGAGGACGATGTGTTGAATCTCTAAAGCAATTTGAGTGTTCCATCGTCATTACGAGGCGCTGAACGTTACAATTAATTATCAGTTTTGCTTCGGATTCGAAAATCTAGACTAACAGGAGAACGACCATAAGGTGCCCGAGGCAGCAATACACCCTTGGAGACAAGTCGGCTGAAGGACGTTGTATTGAATATCGACGCAATTAGAGTGATCCATCGTCATTAGCTGGCCCTGAACGTTACAATTAACTATCAGTTTTGCGTCGTATTCGACAATCTAGACACACAGGAGAACTACAATAAGGTGTCCGAGGCAGCAATAGACCCTTGGAGACATGTCGGCTGGAGGACGATGTATTGAATCGCGACGCAATTTGATTGTTCCATCGTCATTAGGAGCCCCTGAACGTTACAACTAAGTATCAGTTTCGCGACAGATTCGTAAATCTAGTCTCAAAGGAGCACGACCATAAGATGTCAGAGGCAGCAATAGACCCTTGGAGACAAGTCGGCTGGAGGACGATGTATTGAATATCGACGCAATTTGAGTGATCCATCGTCATTAGGAGGCCCTGAACATTACAATTAACTATCAGTTTTGCGTCGGATTCGAGAATCTAGACTCACAGGAGAACTACAATAAGGTGCCCGAGGCAGCAATAGACCCTTGGAGACAAGTTGGCTGGAGGACGATGTATTGAATCTCTACGCAATTTGAGTGATCCATCGTCATTAGGAGGCCCTGAACATTACAATTAACTAAAAGTTTTGCGTCGGATTCGAGAATCTAGACTCACAGGAGAACTACAATTAGGTACCCGAGGCAGCAATAGACCATTGGAGACAAGTTGGCTGGAGGACGATGTATTGAATCTCGACGCAATTAGAGTGTTCCATCTTCATTTGGAAGACCTGAACGTTACAATTAAATATCAGTTATGCGTAGGATTCGAAAATCTAGACTCACAGGAGAACGACCAAAAGGCGCCCGAGGCAACAATAGACCCTTGGAGACAAATCGGCTGGAGGACGATGTATTGAATCGCGACGCAATTAGAATATTTTACCGTCATTAGGAGGCCTTGAGCGTTACAATTAAGTATCAGTTTTGCGTCGGTTTCGATAATCTAGTCTCACAGGAGAACGACCATAAGGTGCCCGAGGCAGCAATAGACCCTTGGAGACAAATCGACTAAAGGACGATGTATTGAATCTCGACGCAATTTGAGTGTTCCATCGTCATTAGAAGGCTCTGAACGTTACAATTAACTAACAGTTTAGCGACGGATTCCATAATCTAGAATCACAGGAGAACGACCATAAGGTGCCCGAGACAGAAATTGACCCTTGGAGACAAGTCAGCTGGAGGACAATGTATTGAATCCCGACGCAATTTGAGTGTTCCATCGTCATTAGGAGCCCCTGAACGTTACAACTAAGTATCAGTTTCGCGACAGATTCGTAAATCTAGTCTCAAAGGAGCACGACCATAAGATGTCAGAGGCAGCAATAGACCCTTGGAGACAAGTCGGCTGGAGGACGATGTATTGAATATCGACGCAATTTGAGTGATCCATCGTCATTAGGAGGCCCTGAACATTACAATTAACTATCAGTTTTGCGTCGGATTCGAGAATCTAGACTCACAGGAGAACTACAATAAGGTGCCCGAGGCAGCAATAGACCCTTGGAGACAAGTTGGCTGGAGGACGATGTATTGACTCTCGACGCAATTTGAGTGTTCCATCGTCATTAGGAGGCCCTGAACGTTACAATTAACTTTCAGTATCGCGTCGGATTCGAAAATCTAGACTCACAGGAGCAAGACCATAAGATGTCAGAGGCAGCAATAGACCCTTGGAGACAAGTCGGCTGGAGGCCGATGTATTGAATCTCGACGCAATTTCAGTGTTTCATCGTCTTTAGGAGACCCTGAACGTTACAATTAACTATCAGTTTTGCGTCGGATTCGATATTCTAGACTCACAGGAGAACGATTATAAGGTGCCCGCGGCAGCAATAGTCCCTTGGAGACAAGTCGGCTGGAGGACGATGTATTGAATCTCAACGCAATTTGAGTCTTCCATCGTCATCAGGAGATACTGAACGTTACAATTAACTATCAGTTCTGCGTCGGATTCGATATTCTAGACTCAAAGGAGAAAGACCATAAGGTGCCCGAGGCAGCAAAAGACCCTTGGATACAGGTCGGCTTGAGGACGATGTATTGAATCCCGACGCAATTTGAGTGTTCCATCGTCATTAGGAGGCCCTGAAAGTTACAATTAACTATCAGTATCGCGTCGGATTCGTAAATCTAGACTCACATTAGAACGACCACAAGGTGCCCGAGGCAGCAATAGACCCATGGAGACAAGTCGGCTGGAGGCCGATGTATTAAATCTCGACGCAATTTGAGTGTTGCATCGTCATTAGTAGGCCCAGAACGTTACAATTAACTATCAGTTTTGCGTCGGACTCCATAATCTAGTCTCAGGAGAACGACCAAAAGGCGCCCGAGGCAACATAAGACCCTTGGAGACGAGTCGGCTGGAGGACGATGTATTGAATCGCGACGCAATTTGACTGTTCCATCGTCAATCGGTGGCCCTGAACGTTACAATTAACTACCAGTTTTGCGTCGGATTCGTAAATCTAGACTCACAGGAACACGACCATGAGATGAAAGAGACAGCAATAGACCCCTGGAGACAAGTCGGCTGGAGGACGATGTATTGAATCTCGACGCAATTTGAGTGTTCCATCATCATTACGCAGACCTGAAACTTACAATTAACTTTCAGTTAAGCGTCGGATTCGAAAATCTACACTTACAGGAAGACGACCAAAAGGCGCCCGAGGCAACAATAGACCCCTGGAGACAGATCGGCTGGAGGACGATGTATTGAATCGCGACGCAATTTGAATGTTCCATCGTCATTAGGAGGCCCTGAACGTTACAATTAACCCTCTGTTTTGCGTCGGATTCGATATTCTAGACTCACCGGAGAACGACCATAAGGTGCCCGAGGCAGCAATATCACCCTGGAGACAAGTCGGCTGGAGGACGATGTATTGAATCTCGAAGCAATTTGAGTGTTCCATCGTCATTCGGAGGCCCTGAACATTACAATTAACTATTAGTTTTGCGTCGGATTCGACAATCTAGACTCACACGAGAACGACCATGAGGTGCCCGATGCACCAATAGACCCGTTGAGACAAGTCGGCTGAAGGACGATGTATTGAATCTCGACGCAATTTGAGTGTTCCATCGTCATTAGGAGGCCCTCAACGTTACAATTAACTTACAGTTTTGCGTCGTATTCGACAATCGAGACTCACAGGAGAACTACAATAAGGTGCCCGAGGCAGCAATAGACCCTTGGAGACAAGTCGGCTGGAGGACGATGTATTGAATCTCGACGCAATTTGAGTGTTCCATCGTCATTAGGAGATTCCGAACGTTACAATTAACTATCAGTTTTGGGTCGGAATCGATATTCTAGACTCAAAGGAGAACGATCATGAGGTGCCCGAGGCAGCAAAAGACGCTTGGAGACAAGTCGGTTGGAGGACGATGTTTTGAATCCCGACGCAATTTGTGTGTTCCATCGTCATTAGGAGGCCCTGAACGTTACAATTAACTATCAGTATCGCGTCGGATTCGAAAATCTAGACTCACAAGAGCCGGACCGTATGGTGCCCGAGGCAGCAATATCCCCTTAAAGACAAGTCGGCTGGAGGACGATGTATTAAATCTCGCCTTAATTTGAGTGTTCCATCGACATTAGGGGGCCCTGAACGTTACAATTAACTATCAGTTTCGCGTCGGATTCGTAAAACTAGACTCACAGGTGCACGACCATAAGGTGCCCGCGGCAGCAATAGACCCTTGGAGACAAGTCGGCTGAAGGACGACGTATTGAATCTCGACGGAATTTGATTGTTCCATCGTCATTAGGAGGCCCTGAACGTTACAATTAACGACCAGTTTTGGGTCGGATTCGAAAATGTAGACTCAGAGGAGATCGATCATAAAGTGCCCGAAGCAGCAATAGACCCTTGGAGACAAGTCGCCTGGAGGACTATGTATTGAATCTCGACGCAAATTGATTGTTCCATCGTCATTAGTTGACCCTGAACGTTACAATTAACTATCAGTTTCGCGTCGGATTGGTAAATCTAGACTCACAGGAACACGACCATAAGATGAAAGAGGGAGCAATAGACCCCTGGAAACAAGTCGGCTGGAGGACGATGTATTGAATCTCGACACAATTTGAGTGTTCCATCGTCATTACGAAGACCTGAAAGTTACAATTAACTATTCGTTACGCGTCGGATTCGAAAATCTAGACTTGCAGGAGGATGACCAAAAGGCGCCCGAGGCAACAATAGACCCTAGGAGGCAGGTCGGCTGGAGGTCGATGTATTGAATCGCGACGCAATTTGAATGTTCCATTGTTATTAGGAGGCCCTGAACGTTACAATTAAGTATCAGTGTTGCGTCGGATTCGATTTTCTAGACTCACTGGAGGACGACCATATGGTGCCCGAGGCAGCAATATCCCCTTGGAGACAAGTCGGCTGGAGGACGATGTAACGAATCTCGACGCAATTTGAAAGATCCATCGTCATTAGGAAGACCTGAACGTAACAATTAACTATTAGTTATGCGTCGGATTCAAAAATCTAGACTTGCAGGAGGATGACCAAAAGGCGCCCGAGGCAACAATAGACCCTAGGAGACAGGTCGGCTGGAGGTCGATGTATTGAATCGCGACGCAATTTGAATGTTCCAACGTTATTAGGAGGCCCTGAACGTTGCAATTAAGTATCAGTTTTGCGTCGGATTCGATATTCTAGACTCACTGGAGGACGACCATATGGTGCCCGAGGCAGCAATATCCCCTTGGAGACAAGTCGGCTGGAGGACGATGTACTGAATCTCGAAGCAATTTGAGTGTTCCATCGTCATTTGGAGGCCCCGAACGTTACAATTAACTATTAGTTTTGCGTCGGATTCGACAATCTAGACTCACAGGAGAACGACCATGAGGTGCCCGATGCACCAATCGACCCTAAGAGACAAGTTGGCTGAAGGACGATGTATTGAATCTCGTCGCAATTTGAGTGTTCCATCGTCATTAGGATTCCCTGAACGTTACAATTAACTATCAGTTTTGCGTCGGATTCGACAATCTAGACTCACAGGAGAACGACAATAAGGTGCCCGAAGCAGCAATAGACCCTTGGAGACAAGTCGGGTGAAGAAAGATGTACTGAATCTCGTCGCAATTTGAGTGTTCCATCATCATAAGGAAGCCCTGAACGTTACAATTAACTATCAGTTATGCGTCGGATTCGAAAATCTAGACTCAAAGGAGGACCACCAATAGGCGCCCGAGGCAACAATAGACACTGGGAGACAAGTCGGCTGGAGGACGATGTATTGAATCTCTAAAGCAATTTGAGTGTTCCATCGTCATTAGGAGGCGCTGAACGTTACAATTAATTATTAGTTTTGCTTCGGATTCGAAAATCTAGACTAACAGGAGAACGACCATAAGGTGCCCGAGGCAGCAATACACCCTTGGAGACAAGTCGGCTGAAGGACGTTGTATTGAATATCGACGCAATTTGAGTGATCCGTCGTCATTAGCTGGCCCTGAACGTTACAATTAACTATCAGTTTTGCGTCGTATTCGACAATCTAGACACACAGGAGAACTACAATAAGGTGTCCGAGGCAGCAATAGACCCTTGGAGTCAAGTCGGCTGGAGGACGATGTATTGAATCTCGACGCAATTTGAGTGTTCCATCTTCATTAGGAAGACCTGAACGTTACAATTAAATATCAGTTATGCGTAGGATTCGAAAATCTAGACTCACAGGAGAACTACCAAAAGGCGCCCGAGGCTACAATAGACCCTTGGAGACAAATCGGATGGAGGACGATGTATTGAATCGCGACGCAATTAGAATGTTTTACCGTCATTAGGAGGCCCTGAGCGTTACAACTAAGTATCAGTTTCGCGACAGATTCGTAAATCTAGTCTCACAGGAGCACGACCATAAGATGTCAAAGGCAGCAATAGACCCTTGGAGACAAGTCTTCTGGAGGACGATGTATTGAATATCGACGCAATTTGAGTGATCCATCGTCATTAGGAGGCCCTGAACATTACAATTAACTATCAGTTTTGCGTCGGATTCGATAATCTAGACTCACAGGAGAACTACAATAAGGTGCCCGAGGCAGCAATAGACCCTTGGAGACATGTTGGCTGGAGGACGATGTATTGAATCTCTACGCAATTTGAGTGATCCATCGTCATTAGGAGGCCCTGAACATTACAATTAACTATCAGTTTTGCGTCGGATTCGAGAATCTAGACTCACAGGAGAACTACAATAAGGTGCCCGAGGCAGCAATAGACCCTTGGAGACAAGTTGGCTGGAGGACGATGTATTGAATCTCGACGCAATTTGAGTGTTCCATCGTCATTAGGAGGCCCTCAACGTTACAATTAACTATCAGTGTTGCGTCGGATTCGAAAATCTAGACTTACAGGAGAACGACCATAAGGTGCCCGAGGCAGCAATACACCCTTGGAGACAAGTCGGCTGAAGGACGTTGTATTGAATATCGACCCAATTTGAGTGATCCATCGTCATTAGGAGGCCCTGAATGTTACAATTAACTATCAGTTTTGCGGCGGATTCGACAATCTAGACACACTGGAGAACTACAATAAGGTGTCCGAGGCAGCAATAGACCCTTGGAGACAAGTCGGCTGGAGGACGAAGTATTGAATCTCTAAGCAATATGAGTGTTCCATCGTCATTAGGAGGGCCTGAACGTTACAATTAACCATCTGTTTTGCGTCGGATTCGATATTCTAGACTCACAGGAGAACGACCATAAGGTGCCCGAGGCAGCAATAGACCCTTGGAGACAAGTCGGCTGGAGGACGATGTAGTGAATCTCGAAGCAGTATGAGTGTTCCATCGCCATTAGGAGGCCCTAAACGTTTTAATTAACTATCAGTTTTGCGTCGGATTGGACAATCTAGACCCACAGGAGAACTACAATAAGGTACCCGAGGCAGCAATAGTCCCTTGGAGACAAGTCGGCTGGAGGACGATGTATTGAATCTCGACGCAATTTGAGTCTTCCATCGTCATCAGGAGATCCTCAACGTTACAATTAACTATCAGTTTGCCATCGGATTCAATAATCTAGACTCAGGAGAACGACCAAAAGGCGGCCGAGGCAACATAAGACCCTTGGAGACGAGTCGGCTGGAGGACGATGTATTGAATCGCGACGCAATTTGACTGTTCCATCGTCAATAGGTGGCCCTGAACGTTACAATTAACTACCAGTTTTGCGTCGGATTCGTAAATCTAGACTCACAGGAACACGACCATGAGATGAAAGAGACAGCAATAGACCCCTGGAGACAAGTCGGCTGGGGGACGATGTATTGAATCTCGACGCAATTTGAGTGTTCCATCATCATTACGCAGACCTGAAACTTACAATTAACTTTCAGTTAAGCGTCGGATTCGAAAATCTACACTTACAGGAAGACGACCAAAAGGCGCCCGAGGCAACAATAGACCCCTGGAGACAGATCGGCTGGAGGACGATGTATTGAATCGCGACGCAATTTGAATGTTCCATCGTCATTAGGAGGCCCTGAACGTTACAATTAACCCTCTGTTTTGCGTCGGATTCGATATTCTAGACTCACCGGAGAACGACCATAAGGTGCCCGAGGCAGCAATATCACCCTGGAGACAAGTCGGCTGGAGGACGATGTATTGAATCTCGAAGCAATTTGAGTGTTCCATCGTTATTCGGAGGCCCTGAACGTTACAATTAACTATTAGTTTTGCGTCGGATTCGACAATTTAGACTCACAGGAGAACGACCATGAGGTGCCCGATGCACCAATAGACCCGTTGAGACAAGTCGGCTGAAATACGATGTATTGAATCTCGACGCAATTTGAGTGTTCCATCGTCATTAGGAGGCCCTCAACGTTACAATTAACTTACAGTTTTGCGTCGTATTCGACAATCTAGACTCACAGGAGAACTACAATAAGGTGCCCGAGGCAGCAATAGACTCTTTTAGACAAGTCGGCTGGAGGACGATGTATTGAATCTCGACGCAATTTGAGTGTTCCATCGTCATTAGGAGATTCCGAACGTTACCATTAACTATCAGTTTTGGGTCGGATTCGATATTCGAGACTCTAAGGAGAACGTTCATAAGGTGCCCGAGGCAGCAAAAGACGCTTGGAGACGAGTCGGCTGGAGGACGATGTATTGAATCTCGACGCAATTTGAGTGTTCCATTATCATTAGGATGCCCTGAACGTTACAATTAACTATCAGTTATGCGTCGGATTCGAAAATCTAGACTCACAGGAGAACGACCAAAAGGTGCCCGAGGCAGCAATTGACCCTTAGTGACAAGTCGGCTGGAGGACGATGTTTTGAAAATCGACGCAATTTGAGGGATCCGTCGTCATTAGGAGGCCCTGAAAGTTACAATTAACTATCACTTTCGCGTCGGATACGAAAATCTAGACCCACAGAAGACGGACCACATGGTGCCCGAGGAAGCAATATCCCCTTGGAGACAAGTCGGCTGGAGGACGATGTATTGAATCTCGACGCATTTTGAATGTTCCATCGTCATTAGGAAGACCTGAACGTTACAATTAACTATTAGTTATGCGTCGGATTCGAAAATCTAGACTTGCGGGAGGACGACCAAAAGGCGCCCGAGGCAACAATAGACCCTTGGAGAAAGGTCGGCTAGAGGACGATGTATTGAATCGCGACGCAATTTGAATGTTCCATCGTCATTAGGAGGCCCTGAACGTTACAATTAAGTATCAGTTTTGCGTCGGATTCGATATTCTAGACTCACAGCTGATCGACAATAAGGTGCCCGTGGCAGCAATATCCCCTTGGAGACAAGTCGGCTAGAGGTACGATGTATTGAATCTCGAAGCAATTTGAGTGTTCCATCGTCATTAGGAGGCCCTGAACGTTACAATTAACTATTAGTTTTGCGTCGGATTCGACAATCTAGACTCACAGGAGAACGTCAAAAAGGTGCCCGATGCAGCAATAGCCCCTTGGAGACAAGTCGGCTGGAGGACGATGTATTGAATCCCGACGCAATTTGGGTGTTCCATCGGCATTAGGAGGCCCTGAACGTTACAGTTGACTATCAGTTTTGCGTCGGATTCGAAAATCTAGACTCACAGAAGAACGACGATAAGGTGCCCGAGGCAGCAATAGACCCTTAGAGACAAGTCGGCTGCAGGACGATGTATTGAATCTCGACGCAATTTGAGTGTTCCATCGTCATTAGGAGGCGGCGAAAGTTACAATAAACCATCAGTTTTGCGTCGGATTCCATAATCTAGACTAAGGAGAACGACCAAAAGGCACCCGAGGCAACAATAGACTCTCGGAGAAAAGTCGGCTGGATTACGATGTCTTGAATCGCGACGCAATTTGAATGTTCCATCGTCATTAGGAGGCCCTGAGCGTTACAATTAAGTATTAGTTTTGCGTCGGATTCGGTAATCTAGACTCACAGGAGAACGACTATGAGGTGCTCGAGGCACCAATAGACCCTTGGAGGCAAGTCAGCTGGAGGACGATGTATTGAATCGCGACGCTATTTGAGTGTTCCATCGTCATTAGGAGGCCCTGAACGTTACAATTATCTATCAGTTTTGCGTCGGATTCGACAATCTAGACTCACAGGAGAACGACAATATGGTGCCCGATATAGCAATAGACCCTTGGAGACAAGTCGGCTGGAGGACGATGTATTGAATCTCGACGCAATTTGGGTGTTCCATCGGCATTAGGAGGCCCTGAACGTTACAGTTGACTATCAGTTTTGCGTCGGATTCGAAAATCTAGACTCACAGGAGAACGACGATAAGGTGCCCGAGGCAGCAATAGACCCTTAGAGACAAGTCGGCTGGAGGACGATGTATTGAATCTCGACGCAATTTGAGTGTTCCATCATCATTAGGAAGCCCTGAGCGTTACAGTTAACTATCAGTTATGCGTCGGATTCGAAAATGTAGACTCACAGGAGGACGACCAAAAGGCGCCCGCGGCAACAATAGACCCTTGGAGACAAGTCGGCTGGAGGACGATGTCTTGAATCGCGACGCAATTTGAATGTTCCATCGTCATTAGGAGGCCCTGAGAGTTACAATTAAGTATCAATTTTGCGTCGGAATTGATAATCTAGACTCACAGGAGAACGACAATAAGGTGCCAGAGACAGCAATAGACCATTGGAGTCGAGTCGGCTGGAGGACGATGTATTGAATCTCGACGCAATTTGAGTGTTCCATCGGCATTAGGAGGCCCTGAACGTTACAATTAACTATCAGTTTTGCGTCAGATTTGAAAATCTAGACTCACAGGAGAACGACCATAAGGTGCCCGAGGCAGCAATAGACCCTTAGAGACAAGTCGGCTGGAGGACGATGTATTGAATCTCGACGCAATTTGAGTGTTCCATCATCATTAGCAAGCCCTGAACGTTACAGTTAACTATCAGTTATGCGTCGGATTCGAAAATCTAGACTCACAGGAATACGACCAAAAGGCGCCGAGGCAACAATAGACCCTTGGAGACAAGTCGGCTGGAGGACGATGTATTGAATCGCGACGCAATTTGAATGTTCCATCGTCATTAGGAGGCCCTGAGCGTTACAATTAAGTATCAGTTTTGCGTCGGATTTGATAATCTAGACTCACAGGAGAATGACCATAAGGTGCACGAGGCAGCAATACACTCTTGGAGACAAGTCGGCTGAAGGACGTTGTATTGAATATCGACGCAATTTGAGTGATCCATCGTCATTAGGAGGCCCTGAAAGTTGCAATTAACTATGTGTTTTGCGTCGGATTCGACAATCTAGACTCACAGGAGACTGACCATATGGTGCCGAGGCAGCAATATCCCCTTGGAGACAAGTCGGCTGGAGTTTTATTGAATCTCTAAGGAACTTGAGTGTTCCATCGTCATTAGGAGGTCCTGAACGTTGCAATTAACTATCAGTTTTGCGTCGGATTCGACAATCTAGACTCACAGGAGAACTACAATAAGGTGCCCGAGGCAGCAATTGACCCTTGGAGTCAAATCGGCTGGAGGACGATGTATTGAATCGCGACGCAATTTGAATGTTCCATCGTCATTAGGAGGCCCTGAGCGTTACAATTAAGTATCAGTTTTGCGTCGGATTTGATAATCTAGACTCACAGGAGAATGACCATAAGGTGCACGAGGCAGCAATACACTCTTGGAGACAAGTCGGCTGAAGGACGTTGTATTGAATCTCGACGCAATTTGAGTGTTCCATCGTTATTAGGAGGCTCTGAACGTTACAATTAACTATCAGTTATGCGTTGGATTCTAAATTATAGACTCACAGGAGAGGCAGCAATAGACCCTTCGAGACAAGACGGCTGGAGGACGATTTACTGAATCTCGACGCAATTTGAGTGTTCCATCGGCATTAAGTGGCCCTGAACGTTACAATTAACTATCAGTTTTGCGTCGGATTCGAAAATCTAGACTCAGGAGAACGACCAAAAGAGCCCCAGGCAACAATAGACCCTTGGAGACGAGTCGGCTGGAGGGCGATGTATTGAATCTCGGCGCAATTTGAGTGTTCCATCGTCATTAGGAGGCCGTGAAAGTTACAATTAACTATCAGTATCGCGTCGGATTCGGAAATCTAGACTCACAAGTGACGGACCGTACGGTGCTCGAGGCAGCAATATCCCCTTGGAGACAAGTCGGCTGGAGGCCGATGTATTGAATCTCGACGCAATTTGAGTGTTTCATCGCCATTAGGAGGCCGCGAAAGTTACAATAAACCATCAGTTTTGCGTCGGATTCCATAATCTAGACTAAGGAGAACGACCAAAAAGCACCCGAGGCAACAATAGACCCTCGGAGACAAGTCGGCTGGAGTAAGATGTCTTGAATCGCGACGCAATTTGAGTGTTCCATCGTCATTAGGAGGCCCTGAGCGTTACAATTAAGTATCAGTTTTGCGTCGGATTTGATAATCTAGACTCACAGGAGAACGACCATGAGGTGCTCGAGGCACCAATAGACCCTTGGAGGCAAGTCAGCTGGAGGACGATGTATTGAATCGCGACGCTATTTGAGTGTTCCATCGTCATTAGGAGGCCCAGAACGTTACAATTATCTATCAGTTTTGCGTCGGATTCGACAATCTAGACTCACAGGAGAACGACAAGATGGTGCCCGAGGCAGCAATAGACCCTAGGAGACAAGTCGGCTGGAGGACGATGTATTGAATCTCGACGCAATTTGAGTGTTCCATCATCATTAGGAAGCCCTGAACGTTACAGTTAACTATCAGTTATGCGTCGGATTCGAAAATCTAGACTCACAGGAGTACGACCAAAAGGCGCCCGAGGCATCAATAGACCCTTGGAGACAAGTCGGCTAGAGGTACGATGTATTGAATCTCGACGCAATTTGAGTGTTCCATCGTCATTAGGAGGCCCCGAACGTTACAATTAACTATCAGTTTTGCGTCGGATTCGAAAATCTAGACTCAGGAGAACGACCAAAAGAGCCCCAGGCAACAATAGACCCTTGGAGACGAGTCGGCTGGAGGGCGATGTATTGAATCTCGGCGCAATTTGAGTGTTCCATCGTCATTAGGAGGCCGTGAAAGTTACAATTAACTATCAGTATCGCGTCGGATTCGGAAATCTAGACTCACAAGAGACGGACCGTACGGTGCTCGAGGCAGCAATATCCCCTTGGAGACAAGTCGGCTGGAGGCCGATGTATTGAATCTCGACGCAATTTGAGTGTTCCATCGCCATTAGGAGGCCGCGAAAGTTACAATAAACCATCAGTTTTGCGTCGGATTCCATAATCTAGACTAAGGAGAACGTCCAAAAAGCACCCGAGGCAACAATAGACCCTCGGAGACAAGTCGGCTGGAGTACGATGTCTTGAATCGCGACGCAATTTGAGTGTTCCATCGTCATTAGGAGGCCCTGAGCGTTACAATTAAGTATCAGTTTTGCGTCGGATTTGATAATCTAGACTCACAGGAGAACGACCATGAGGTGCTCGAGGCACCAATAGACCCTTGGAGGCAAGTCAGCTGGAGGACGATGTATTGAATCGCGACGCTATTTGAGTGTTCCATCGTCATTAGGAGGCCCAGAACGTTACAATTATCTATCAGTTTTGCGTCGGATTCGACAATCTAGACTCACAGGAGAACGACAATATGGTGCCCGAGGCAGCAATAGACCCTAGGAGACAAGTCGGCTGGAGGACGATGTATTGAATCTCGACGCAATTTGAGTGTTCCATCATCATTAGGAAGCCCTGAACGTTACAGTTAACTATCAGTTATGCGTCGGATTCGAAAATCTAGACTCAGGAGAACGACCAAAAGAGCCCCAGGCAACAATAGACCCTTGGAGACGAGTCGGCTGGAGGGCGATGTATTGAATCTCGGCGCAATTTGAGTGTTCCATCGTCATTAGGAGGCCGTGAAAGTTACAATTAACTATCAGTATCGCGTCGGATTCCATAATCTAGACTAAGGAGAACGACCAAAAAGCACCCGAGGCAACAATAGACCCTCGGAGACAAGTCGGCTGGAGTACGATGTCTTGAATCGCGACGCAATTTGAGTGTTCCATCGTCATTAGGAGGCCCTGAGCGTTACAATTAAGTATCAGTTTTGCGTCGGATTTGATAATCTAGACTCACAGGAGAACGACCATGAGGTGCTCGAGGCACCAATAGACCCTGGGAGGCAAGTCAGCTGGAGGACGATGTATTGAATCGCGACGCTATTTGAGTGTTCCATCGTCAGTAGGAGGCCCAAACGTTACAATTATCTATCAGTTTTGCGTCGGATTCGACAATCTAGACTCACAGGAGAACGACAAGATGGTGCCCGAGGCAGCAATAGACCCTAGGAGACAAGTCGGCTGGAGGACGATGTATTGAATCTCGACGCAATTTGAGTGTTCCATCATCATTAGGAAGCCCTGAACGTTACAGTTAACTATCAGTTATGCGTCGGATTCGAAAATCTAGACTCACAGGAGGACGACCAAAAGGCGCCCGAGGCATCAATAGACCCTTGGAGACAAGTCGGCTAGAGGTACGATGTATTGAATCTCGACGCAATTTGAGTGTTCCATCGTCATTAGGAGGCCCCGAACGTTACAATTAACTATCAGTTTTGCGTCGGATTCGAAAATCTAGACTCAGGAGAACGACCAAAAGAGCCCCAGGCAACAATAGACCCTTGGAGACGAGTCGGCTGGAGGGCGATGTATTGAATCTCGGCGCAATTTGAGTGTTCCATCGTCATTAGGAGGCCGTGAAAGTTACAATTAACTATCAGTATCGCGTCGGATTCGGAAATCTAGACTCACAAGAGACGGACCGTACGGTGCTCGAGGCAGCAATACCCCCTTGGAGACAAGTCGGCTGGAGGCCGATGTATTGAATCTCGACGCAATTTGAGTGTTCCATCGCCATTAGGAGGCCGCGAAAGTTACAATAAACCATCAGTTTTGCGTCGGATTCCATAATCTAGACTAAGGAGAACGACCAAAAAGCACCCGAGGCAACAATAGACCCTCGGAGACAAGTCGGCTGGAGTACGATGTCTTGAATCGCGACGCAATTTGAATGTTCCATCGTCATTAGGAGGCCCTGAGCGTTACAATTAAGTATTAGTTTTGCGTCGTATTCGATAATCTAGACTCACAGGAGAACGACCATGAGGTGCTCGAGGCACCAATAGACCCTTGGAGACAAGTCAGCTGGAGGACGATGTATTGAATCGCGACGCTATTTGAGTGTTCCATCGTCATTAGGAGGCCCAGAACGTTACAATTATCTATCAGTTTTGCGTCGGATTCGACAATCTAGACTCACAGGAGAAAGACAATATGGTGCCCGAGGCAGCAATAGACCCTAGGAGACAAGTCGGCTGGAGGACGATGTATTGAATCTCGACGCAATTTGAGTGTTCCATCAACATTAGGAAGCCCTGAACGTTACAGTTAACTATCAGTTATGCGTCGGATTCGAAAATCTAGACTCACAGGAGGACGACCAAAAGGCGCCCGAGGCATCAATAGACCCTTGGAGACAAGTCGGCTGGAGGACGATGTCTTGAATCGCGACGCAATTTGAATGTTCCATCGTCATTAGGAGGCCCTGAGCGTTACAATTAAGTATCAGTTTTGCGACGGATTTGATAATCTAGACTCACAGGAGAACGACAATAAGGTGCCCGAGACAGCAATAGACCCTTGGAGACAAGTCGGCTGAAGGACGATGTATTGAATATCGACGCAATTTGAGTGATCCATCGTCATTAGGAGGCCCTGAACGTTACATCTTACTATCAGTAGCGCGTCGGATTCGAAAATCTAGTCTAAAAAGAGAAGTACCGTATTGTGCCCGGGGCAGCAATATCCCCTTGAAGACATGTCGGCTGGAGGACGATTTATTGAATCTCGACGTAATTTGAGTGTTACATCGTCATTAGGAGGCCCTGAACGTTACAATTAACTATCAGTTTTGCTTCGGATTCGAAAATGTAGACTCAGTGGAGAACGAAAATAAGGTGCCCGAGGCAGCGATAGACCCTTGGAGACAAGTCGCCTGGTGGATTATATATTGAATCTCGATGCAATTTGATTGTTCCATCGTCATTAGTTGACCCTGAATGTTACAATTAACTATCAGTTTCGCGTTGGATTCGTAAATCTAGACTCATAGGAGCACGACCATAAGATGAAAGAGGTAGCAATAGACCCCTGGAGACAAGTCGGCTGGTGGACGATGTATTGAATCTCGACGCAATTTGAGTGTTCCATCATCATTAGGAAGCCCTGAACGTTACAGTTAACTATCAGTTATGCGTCGAATTCGAAAATCTAGACTCACAGGAGGACGACCAAAAGGCGCCCGAGGCAACAATAGACCCTTGGAGACAAGTCGGCTGGAGGACGATGTATTGAATCGCGACGCAATTTGATTGTTCCATCGCCATTAGGAGGCCCTGAGCGTTACAATTAAGTATGTTTTGCGTCGGATTTGATATTCCAGACTCACAGGAGAACGACAATAAGGAGCCCGAGGCAGCAATAGGCCCTTGGAGACAAGTCGGCCGGAGGACGATGTATTGAATCTCGACGCAATTTGAGTGCTCCATCGGCATTAAGAGACCCTGAACGTTACATTTAACTATCAGTTTTGCGTCGGATTCGAAAATCTAGACTCACAGGAGAACGACCATAAGGTGGACGAGGCAGCAATAGACCCTTAGAGACAAGTCGGCTGGAGGACGATGTATTGTATCTTGACGCAATTTGAGTGTTCCATCATCATTAGCAAGCCCTGAACGTTACAGTTAACTATCAGTTATGCATCGGATTCGAAAATCTAGACTCACAGGAGAAAGACAATAAGGTGCCCGAGGCAGCAATATCCCCTTGGAGACAAGTCGGCTGGAGGACGATACATTGAATCTCTACGTAATTTGAGTGTTCCATCGACATTAGGAGGCCCTGAACGTTACAACTAACTACCAGTTATGCGTCGGATTCGAAAATCTAGACTCACAGTAGAACGACCACAAGGAGCCCGAGGCAGCAATAGACCCAAGGAGACAAGTCGGCTGGAGGCCGATGTATTGAATCCCGACACAATTTGAGTGTTCCATCGTCATTAGGAGGCCGTGAACGTTACAATTAACTATCAGTTTTTCGTCGGATTCCATAATCTAGACTCAGGAGAACGACCAAGAGGCGCCCGAAGGAACAATAGATCCCTGGAGACAAGTCGGCTGGAGGACGATGTATTTAATCTCGACGCAATTTGAGTGTTCCATCAGCTTTAGGAGGCCCTGAACGTACAATTAACTATCAGTTATGCGTCGGATTCGTAAATCTAGACTCAAAGGAGGACGACCATTAGGTGCCCGAGGCAGCAATAGACCCTTACAGACAAGTCGGCTGGAGGACGATGTATTGAATATCGACGCAATTTGAGTCATCCGTCTTCATTAGGAGGCCCTGAAAGCTACAATTAGCTATCACTTTCGCGTCGGATACGAAAATCTAGACTCATAGGAGACGGACCATATGGTGCCCGATGCAGCAATATCCCCTTGAAGTCAAGTCGGCTGGAGGCCGATGTATGTAATCTCGACGCAATTTGAGTGTTCCATCGTCATTAGGAGGCTCTGAACGTTACAATTACCTATCAGTTTTGCGTCGAATTCCATAATCTAGACTCACAGGAGAACGACCATAAGGTGCCCGAGGCAGCAATAGACCCTTGGAGACAAGTCGGCTGGAGGACGATGTATTGAATTTCTAAGCGATTTGAGTGTTCCATCGTCATTAGGAGGCCCTGAACGTTACCATTAACTATCAGTTTTGCATCGGATTCGACTATCTAGACTTACATGAGAACTACAATAAGGTGCCCGAGGCAGCAATGGACCCTAGGAGACAAGTCGGCTGGAGGACGATGTATTGAATCCCGACGCAATTTGAGTGCTCCATCGTCATTAGGAGGCTCTGAACGTTACAATTAACTATCAGTGTTGCATCGGATTCGATAATCTAGACTCACAGGAGAACGACCATAAGGTGCCGGAGGCAGCAATAGTCCCTTGGAGACAAGTCGGCTGAAAGACGATGTATTGAATCCCGACGCCATTTGAGTGTTCCATCGTCATTAGGAGGCCCTGAACGTTGCAATTAACTATCAGTATCGCGTCAGATTCGAAAATCAAGACACTTGAGAGACGGACCGTATGGTGCCAGAGGCAGCAATATCCCCTTTAAGACAAGTCGGCTGGAGGATGATGTATTGAATCTCGCCGCAATTTGAGCCTTCCATCGTCATTAGGAGGCCCTGAACGTCATATTTAACTCTCAGTTTTGCAGCGGATTCGAAAATCTAGACTCAAAGTAGAACGACAATAGGGTGCCCGAGGCAGCAACATCCCCTTGGAGACAAGTCGGCTGGAGGACGATATATTGAATCTCGACGTAATTTGAGTGTTCCATTGTCATTAGGAGGCCCTGAACGTTGCAATTAACTATCAGTTTTGCGTCGGATTCCATAACCTAGACTCAGGAGAACGACCAAAAGGCGCCCGAGGGAACAATAGACCCTTGGAGACGGCTAGAGGACGATGTATTGAATCTCGACGCAATTTGAATGTTCCATCGGCATTAGGAGGCCCTGAACGTTACAATTAACTATCAGTTTTGGGTCGGATTCGTAAATCTAGACTCATAGGAGACGGACCATTTGGTGCCCGACGCAGCATTATCCCCTTGGAGACAAGTCGGCCTGAGGCCGATGTATTGAATATCTAAGCGATTAGAGTGTTCCATCGTCATTAGGAGGCCCTGAACGTTACAATTAACTATCCGTTTTTCATCGGATTCGACTATTTAGACTCACATGAGAACTACAATAAGGTGCCCGAGGCAGCAATAGACCCTTGGAGACAAGTCGGCTGGAGGACGATGTATTGAATCCCGACGCAATTTGAGTGTTCCATCGTCATTAGGAGGCTCTGAACGTTACAATTAACTATCAGTGTTGCATCGGTTTCGATATTCCAGACTCACAGGAGAACGACCATAAGGTGCCGGAGGCAGCAATAGTCCCTTGGAGACAAGTCGGATGAAAGACGATGTATTGAACCCCGACGCAATTTCAGTGTTCCATCGTCAATATGAGGCCCTGAACGTTGCAATTAATTATCAGTATCGCGTCAGATTTGAAAATCAAGACACACAAGAGACGGACCGTTTAGTGCTCGAGGCAGCAATATCCCCTTTAAGACAAGTCGGCAGGAGGATGATGTATTGAATCTCGCCGCAATTTGAGTGTTCCATCGTCATTAGGAGGCCCTGAACGTTACAACCATTTTTCAATTTTGCGTCGGATTCCATAATCTAGACTCAGGAGAACGACCAAAAGGCGCCCGAGGGAACAATAGACCCTTGGAGACAAGTCGCCTGGTGGACGATGTATTGAATCTCGACGCAATTTGAGTGTTCTATCGTCATTAGGAGGCTCTGAACGTTACAATTAACTTTCAGTGTTGCGTCGGATTCGATATTCTAGACTCACAGGAGAACGACCATAAGGTGCCGGAGGCAGCAATAGTCCCTTGGAGACAAGTCGGCTGAAAGACCATGTATTGAATCCCGACGCCATTTCAGTGTTCCATCATCATTAGGAGACCGTGAACGTTGCAATTAACTATCAGAATCGCGTCGGATTCGAAAATCTAGACTCACAAGAGACGGACCGTATGGTGCCCGAGGCAGCAATATCCCCTTGAAGACAAGTAGGCTGGAGGACGATGTATTGAATCTCGCCGCAATTCGAGTGTTCCATCGTCATTAGGAGGCTCTGAACGTTATAATTAACTCTCAGTTTTGCGTCGGATTCGAAAATCTAGACTCACAGTACAACGACAATAAAGTGCCCGAGTCAGCAATATCCCCTTGGAGACAAGTAGGCTGGAGGCCGATATATTGAATCTCGACGTAATTTGAGTGTTCCATCGTCATTAGGAGGCCCTGAACGCTACAAGTAACTATCAGTTTTGCGTCGGATTCCATAACCTAGACTCAGGAGAACGTCCAAAAGGCACCCGAGGGAACAATAGACCCTTGGAGACAAGTCGGCTGGAGGACGATGTATTGAACCTCGACGCAATTTGAGTGTCCCATCGTCATTAGGAGGCCCTGATCGTGACAATTAACTATCAGTTTTGCGTCGGATTCGACAATCTAGACTCACAGGAGAACCACAATAAGGTGCCCGCGGCAGCAATAGATCCTTGGAGACAAGTCGGCTGGAGGCCGATGTATTGAATCTTGACGCAATTTGAGTGTTCCATCGTCATTAAGTGGCCCTGAACGTTACAATTAACTATCAGCTTTGCGTCGGATTCCATAATCAAGACTCAGGAGAACGACCAAAAGGCGCCCAATGCAACAATAGACCCTTGGAGACAAGTCGGTTAGTGGACGATGTATTGAATCGCGACGCAATTTGAGTGTTCCATCGTTATTAGGAGGCCCTGAACGTTACAATTAAATATTAGTGTTGCGTCGGAATCGAAAATCTAGACTCAGAGGAGAACATTCATAAGGTGCTTGAGGCAGCATAGACCCTTGGAGACAAGACGCCTGGAGGACTATGTATTGAATAAGGACTAAATTTGATTGTTCCATCGTCATTAGGAGCCCCTGAACGTTACAATTATCTATCAGTTTCGCGTCGGATTCGTAAATCTAGACTCACAGGAGCACGAACATAAGATGCCAGAGCCGAAATAGACCCTTGGAGACAAGTCGGCTGGAGGACGATGTATTGAATCTCGACGCAATATGAATGATCCATCGTCATTAGGAAGACCTGAACGTTACAATTAACTATCAGTTTTGCGTCGGATTCGAAAATCTAGACTCACACGAGACGGACCATAAGGTGCCCGAGGCAGCAATATCCCCTTGGAGACAAATCGGCTGGAGGACGATGTATTGAATCTCGACGCATTTTGAATGTTCCATCGTCATTAGGAAGACCTGAACGTTACAATTAACTATTAGTTATGCGTCGGATTCGAAAATCTAGACTTGCGGGAGGACGACCAAAAGGCGCCCGAGGCAACAATAGACCCTTGGAGAAAGGTCGGCTAGAGGACGATGTATTGAATCGCGACGCAATTTGAATGTTCCATCGTCATTAGGAGGCCCTGAACGTTATAATTAAGTATCAGTTTTGCGTCGGATTCGATATTCTAGACTCACAGCTGAACGACAATAAGGTGCCCGTGGCAGCAATATCCCCTTGGAGACAAGTCGGCTAGAGGTACGATGTATTGAATCTCGAAGCAATTTGAGTGTTCCATCGTCATTAGGAGCCCCTGAACGTTACAATTAACTATTAGTTTTGCGTCGGATTCGACAATCTAGACTTACAGGAGACCGACCATGAGGTGCCCGAGGCACCAATAGACCCTTGGAGATAAGACGGCTGATGGACGATGTATTGAATCTCGACGCAATTTGAGTGTTCCATCGTCATTAGGAGGCCCTGAACGTTACAATTAAATATTAGTGTTGCGTCGGATTCGACAATCTAGACTCACAGGAGAACGTCAAAAAGGTGCCCGATGCAGCAATAGGCCCTTGGAGACAAGTCGGCTGGTGGACGATGTATTGAATCCCGACGCAATTTGGGTGTTCCATCGGCATTAGGAGGCCCTGAACGTTACAGTTGACTATCAGTTTTGCGTCGGATTCGAAAATCTAGACTCACAGGAGAACGACGATAAGGTGCCCGAGGCAGCAATAGACCCTTAGAGACAAGTCGGCTGCAGGACGATGTATTGAATCTCGACGCAATTTGAGTGTTCCATCGTCATTAGGAGGCGGCGAAAGTTACAATAAACCATCAGTTTTGCGTCGGATTCCATAATCTAGACTAAGGAGAACGACCAAAAGGCACCCGAGGCAACAATAGACTCTCGGAGAAAAGTCGGCTGGAGGACGATGTCTTGAATCGCGACGCAATTTGAATGTTCCATCGTCATTAGGAGGCCCTGAGCGTTACAATTAAGTATTAGTTTTGCGTCGGATTCGGTAATCTAGACTCACAGGAGAACGACTATGAGGTGCTCGAGGCACCAATAGACCCTTGGAGGCAAGTCAGCTGGAGGACGATGTATTGAATCGCGACGCTATTTGAGTGTTCCATCGTCATTAGGAGGCCCTGAACGTTACAATTATCTATCAGTTTTGCGTCGGATTCGACAATCTAGACTCACAGGAGAACGACAATATGGTGCCCGATATAGCAATAGACCCTTGGAGACAAGTCGGCTGGAGGACGATGTATTGAATCTCGACGCAATTTGGGTGTTCCATCGGCATTAGGAGGCCCTGAACGTTACAGTTGACTATCAGTTTTGCGTCGGATTCGAAAATCTAGACTCACAGGAGAACGACGATAAGGTGCCCGAGGCAGCAATAGACCCTTAGAGACAAGTCGGCTGGAGGACGATGTATTGTATCTTGACGCAATTTGAGTGTTCCATCATCATTAGCAAGCCCTGAACGTTACAGTTAACTATCAGTTATGCATCGGATTCGAAAATCTAGACTCACAGGAGAAAGACAATAAGGTGCCCGAGGCAGCAATATCCCCTTGGAGACAAGTCGGCTGGAGGACGATACATTGAATCTCTACGTAATTTGAGTGTTCCATCGACATTAGGAGGCCCTGAACGTTACAACTAACTACCAGTTATGCGTCGGATTCGAAAATCTAGACTCACAGTAGAACGACCACAAGGAGCCCGAGGCAGCAATAGACCCAAGGAGACAAGTCGGCTGGAGGCCGATGTATTGAATCCCGACACAATTTGAGTGTTCCATCGTCATTAGGAGGCCGTGAACGTTACAATTAACTATCAGTTTTTCGTCGGATTCCATAATCTAGACTCAGGAGAACGACCAAGAGGCGCCCGAAGGAACAATAGATCCCTGGAGACAAGTCGGCTGGAGGACGATGTATTTAATCTCGACGCAATTTGAGTGTTCCATCAGCTTTAGGAGGCCCTGAACGTTACAATTAACTATCAGTTATGCGTCGGATTCGTAAATCTAGACTCAAAGGAGGACGACCATTAGGTGCCCGAGGCAGCAATAGACCCTTACAGACAAGTCGGCTGGAGGACGATGTATTGAATATCGACGCAATTTGAGTCATCCGTCTTCATTAGGAGGCCCTGAAAGCTACAATTAGCTATCACTTTCGCGTCGGATACGAAAATCTAGACTCATAGGAGACGGACCATATGGTGCCCGATGCAGCAATATCCCCTTGAAGTCAAGTCGGCTGGAGGCCGATGTATGTAATCTCGACGCAATTTGAGTGTTCCATCGTCATTAGGAGGCTCTGAACGTTACAATTACCTATCAGTTTTGCGTCGAATTCCATAATCTAGACTCACAGGAGAACGACCATAAGGTGCCCGAGGCAGCAATAGACCCTTGGAGACAAGTCGGCTGGAGGACGATGTATTGAATTTCTAAGCGATTTGAGTGTTCCATCGTCATTAGGAGGCCCTGAACGTTACCATTAACTATCAGTTTTGCATCGGATTCGACTATCTAGACTTACATGAGAACTACAATAAGGTGCCCGAGGCAGCAATGGACCCTAGGAGACAAGTCGGCTGGAGGACGATGTATTGAATCCCGACGCAATTTGAGTGCTCCATCGTCATTAGGAGGCTCTGAACGTTACAATTAACTATCAGTGTTGCATCGGATTCGATAATCTAGACTCACAGGAGAACGACCATAAGGTGCCGGAGGCAGCAATAGTCCCTTGGAGACAAGTCGGCTGAAAGACGATGTATTGAATCCCGACGCCATTTGAGTGTTCCATCGTCATTAGGAGGCCCTGAACGTTGCAATTAACTATCAGTATCGCGTCAGATTCGAAAATCAAGACACATAAGAGACGGACCGTATGGTGCCAGAGGCAGCAATATCCCCTTTAAGACAAGTCGGCTGGAGGATGATGTATTGAATCTCGCCGCAATTTGAGCCTTCCATCGTCATTAGGAGGCCCTGAACGTCATATTTAACTCTCAGTTTTGCAGCGGATTCGAAAATCTAGACTCAAAGTAGAACGACAATAGGGTGCCCGAGGCAGCAACATCCCCTTGGAGACAAGTCGGCTGGAGGACGATATATTGAATCTCGACGTAATTTGAGTGTTCCATTGTCATTAGGAGGCCCTGAACGTTGCAATTAACTATCAGTTTTGCGTCGGATTCCATAACCTAGACTCAGGAGAACGACCAAAAGGCGCCCGAGGGAACAATAGACCCTTGGAGACGGCTAGAGGACGATGTATTGAATCTCGACGCAATTTGAATGTTCCATCGGCATTTGGAGGCCCTGAACGTTACAATTAACTATCAGTTTTGGGTCGGATTCGTAAATCTAGACTCATAGGAGACGGACCATTTGGTGCCCGACGCAGCATTATCCCCTTGGAGACAAGTCGGCCTGAGGCCGATGTATTGAATATCTAAGCGATTAGAGTGTTCCATCGTCATTAGGAGGCCCTGAACGTTACAATTAACTATCCGTTTTTCATCGGATTCGACTATTTAGACTCACATGAGAACTACAATAAGGTGCCCGAGGCAGCAATAGACCCTTGGAGACAAGTCGGCTGGAGGACGATGTATTGAATCCCGACGCAATTTGAGTGTTCCATCGTCATTAGGAGGCTCTGAACGTTACAATTAACTATCAGTGTTGCATCGGTTTCGATATTCCAGACTCACAGGAGAACGACCATAAGGTGCCGGAGGCAGCAATAGTCCCTTGGAGACAAGTCGGATGAAAGACGATGTATTGAACCCCGACGCAATTTCAGTGTTCCATCGTCAATATGAGGCCCTGAACGTTGCAATTAATTATCAGTATCGCGTCAGATTTGAAAATCAAGACACACAAGAGACGGACCGTTTAGTGCTCGAGGCAGCAATATCCCCTTTAAGACAAGTCGGCAGGAGGATGATGTATTGAATCTCGCCGCAATTTGAGTGTTCCATCGTCATTAGGAGGCCCTGAACGTTACAACCATTTTTCAATTTTGCGTCGGATTCCATAATCTAGACTCAGGAGAACGACCAAAAGGCGCCCGAGGGAACAATAGACCCTTGGAGACAAGTCGCCTGGTGGACGATGTATTGAATCTCGACGCAATTTGAGTGTTCTATCGTCATTAGGAGGCTCTGAACGTTACAATTAACTTTCAGTGTTGCGTCGGATTCGATATTCTAGACTCACAGGAGAACGACCATAAGGTGCCGGAGGCAGCAATAGTCCCTTGGAGACAAGTCGGCTGAAAGACCATGTATTGAATCCCGACGCCATTTCAGTGTTCCATCATCATTAGGAGACCGTGAACGTTGCAATTAACTATCAGAATCGCGTCGGATTCGAAAATCTAGACTCACAAGAGACGGACCGTATGGTGCCCGAGGCAGCAATATCCCCTTGAAGACAAGTAGGCTGGAGGACGATGTATTGAATCTCGCCGCAATTCGAGTGTTCCATCGTCATTAGGAGGCTCTGAACGTTATAATTAACTCTCAGTTTTGCGTCGGATTCGAAAATCTAGACTCACAGTACAACGACAATAAAGTGCCCGAGTCAGCAATATCCCCTTGGAGACAAGTAGGCTGGAGGCCGATATATTGAATCTCGACGTAATTTGAGTGTTCCATCGTCATTAGGAGGCCCTGAACGCTACAAGTAACTATCAGTTTTGCGTCGGATTCCATAACCTAGACTCAGGAGAACGTCCAAAAGGCACCCGAGGGAACAATAGACCCTTGGAGACAAGTCGGCTGGAGGACGATGTATTGAACCTCGACGCAATTTGAGTGTCCCATCGTCATTAGGAGGCCCTGATCGTGACAATTAACTATCAGTTTTGCGTCGGATTCGACAATCTAGACTCACAGGAGAACCACAATAAGGTGCCCGCGGCAGCAATAGATCCTTGGAGACAAGTCGGCTGGAGGCCGATGTATTGAATCTTGACGCAATTTGAGTGTTCCATCGTCATTAAGTGGCCCTGAACGTTACAATTAACTATCAGCTTTGCGTCGGATTCCATAATCAAGACTCAGGAGAACGACCAAAAGGCGCCCAATGCAACAATAGACCCTTGGAGACAAGTCGGTTAGTGGACGATGTATTGAATCGCGACGCAATTTGAGTGTTCCATCGTTATTAGGAGGCCCTGAACGTTACAATTAAATATTAGTGTTGCGTCGGAATCGAAAATCTAGACTCAGAGGAGAACATTCATAAGGTGCTTGAGGCAGCATAGACCCTTGGAGACAAGACGCCTGGAGGACTATGTATTGAATAAGGACTAAATTTGATTGTTCCATCGTCATTAGGAGCCCCTGAACGTTACAATTATCTATCAGTTTCGCGTCGGATTCGTAAATCTAGACTCACAGGAGCACGAACATAAGATGCCAGAGCCGAAATAGACCCTTGGAGACAAGTCGGCTGGAGGACGATGTATTGAATCTCGACGCAATATGAATGATCCATCGTCATTAGGAAGACCTGAACGTTACAATTAACTATCAGTTTTGCGTCGGATTCGAAAATCTAGACTCACACGAGACGGACCATAAGGTGCCCGAGGCAGCAATATCCCCTTGGAGACAAATCGGCTGGAGGACGATGTATTGAATCTCGACGCATTTTGAATGTTCCATCGTCATTAGGAAGACCTGAACGTTACAATTAACTATTAGTTATGCGTCGGATTCGAAAATCTAGACTTGCGGGAGGACGACCAAAAGGCGCCCGAGGCAACAATAGACCCTTGGAGAAAGGTCGGCTAGAGGACGATGTATTGAATCGCGACGCAATTTGAATGTTCCATCGTCATTAGGAGGCCCTGAACGTTATAATTAAGTATCAGTTTTGCGTCGGATTCGATATTCTAGACTCACAGCTGAACGACAATAAGGTGCCCGTAGCAGCAATATCCCCTTGGAGACAAGTCGGCTAGAGGTACGATGTATTGAATCTCGAAGCAATTTGAGTGTTCCATCGTCATTAGGAGCCCCTGAACGTTACAATTAACTATTAGTTTTGCGTCGGATTCGACAATCTAGACTTACAGGAGACCGACCATGAGGTGCCCGAGGCACCAATAGACCCTTGGAGATAAGTCGGCTGATGGACGATGTATTGAATCTCGACGCAATTTGAGTGTTCCATCGTCATTAGGAGGCCCTGAACGTTACAATTAAATATTAGTGTTGCGTCGGAATCGAAAATCTAGACTCAGAGGAGAACATTCATAAGGTGCTTGAGGCAGCATAGACCCTTGGAGACAAGACGCCTGGAGGACTATGTATTGAATCAGGACTAAATTTGATTGTTCCATCGTCATTAGGAGCCCCTGAACGTTACAATTAACTATCAGTTTCGCGTCGGATTCGTAAATCTAGACTCACAGGAGCACGAACATAAGATGCCAGAGCCGCAATAGACCCTTGGAGACAAGTCGGCTGGAGGACGATGTATTGAATCTCGACGCAATATGAATGATCCATCGTCATTAGGAAGACCTGAACGTTACAATTAACTATCAGTTTTGCGTCGGATTCGAAAATCTAGACTCACACGAGACGGACCATAAGGTGCCCGAGGCAGCAATATCCCCTTGGAGACAAGTCGGCTGGAGGACGATGTTTGAATCTCGACGCATTTTGAATGTTCCATCGTCATTAGGAAGACCTGAACGTTACAATTAACTATTAGTTATGCGTCGGATTCGAAAATCTAGACTTGCGGGAGGACGACCAAAAGGCGCCCGAGGCAACAATAGACCCTAGGAGAAAGGTCGGCTAGAGGACGATGTATTGAATCGCGACGCAATTTGAATGTTCCATCGTCATTAGGAGGCCCTGAACGTTACAATTAAGTATCAGTTTTGCGTCGGATTCGATATTCTAGACTCACAGCTGATCGACAATAAGGTGCCCGTGGCAGCAATATCCCCTTGGAGACAAGTCGGCTAGAGGTACGATGTATTGAATCTCGAAGCAATTTGAGTGTTCCATCGTCATTAGGAGGCCCTGAACGTTACAATTAACTATTAGTTTTGCGTCGGATTCGACAATCTAGACTCACAGGAGAACGTCAAAAAGGTGCCCGATGCAGCAATAGGCCCTTGGAGACAAGTCGGCTGGTGGACGATGTATTGAATCCCGACGCAATTTGGGTGTTCCATCGGCATTAGGAGGCCCTGAACGTTACAGTTGACTATCAGTTTTGCGTTGGATTCGAAAATCTAGACTCACAGGAGAACGACGATAAGGTGCCCGAGGCAGCAATAGACCCTTAGAGACAAGTCGGCTGCAGGACGATGTATTGAATCTCGACGCAATTTGAGTGTTCCATCGTCATTAGGAGGCGGCGAAAGTTACAATAAACCATCAGTTTTGCGTCGGATTCCATAATCTAGACTAAGGAGAACGACCAAAAGGCACCCGAGGCAACAATAGACTCTCGGAGAAAAGTCGGCTGGAGGACGATGTCTTGAATCGCGACGCAATTTGAATGTTCCATCGTCATTAGGAGGCCCTGAGCGTTACAATTAAGTATTAGTTTTGCGTCGGATTCGGTAATCTAGACTCACAGGAGAACGACTATGAGGTGCTCGAGGCACCAATAGACCCTTGGAGGCAAGTCAGCTGGAGGACGATGTATTGAATCGCGACGCTATTTGAGTGTTCCATCGTCATTAGGAGGCCCTGAACGTTACAATTATCTATCAGTTTTGCGTCGGATTCGACAATCTAGACTCACAGGAGAACGACAATATGGTGCCCGATATAGCAATAGACCCTTGGAGACAAGTCGGCTGGAGGACGATGTATTGAATCTCGACGCAATTTGGGTGTTCCATCGGCATTAGGAGGCCCTGAACGTTACAGTTGACTATCAGTTTTGCGTCGGATTCGAAAATCTAGACTCACAGGAGAACGACGATAAGGTGCCCGAGGCAGCAATAGACCCTTAGAGACAAGTCGGCTGCAGGACGATGTATTGAATCTCGACGCAATTTGAGTGTTCCATCATCATTAGGAAGCCCTGAACGTTACAGTTAACTATCAGTTATGCGTCGGATTCGAAAATGTAGACTCACAATAGGACGACCAAAAGGCGCCCGCGGCAACAATAGACCCTTGGAGACAAGTCGGCTGGAGGACGATGTCTTGAATCGCGACGCAATTTGAATGTTCCATCGTCATTAGGAGGCCCTGAGAGTTACAATTAAGTATCAGTTTTGCGTCGGAATTGATAATCTAGACTCACAGGAGAACGACAATAAGGTGCCCGAGACAGCAATAGACCATTGGAGTCGAGTCGGCTGGAGGACGATGTATTGAATCTCGACGCAATTTGAGTGTTCCATCGGCATTAGGAGGCCCTGAACGTTACAATTAACTATCAGTTTTGCGTCAGATTTGAAAATCTAGACTCACAGGAGAACGACCATAAGGTGCCCGAGGCAGCAATAGACCCTTAGAGACAAGTCGGCTGGAGGACGATGTATTGAATCTCGACGCAATTTGAGTGTTCCATCATCATTAGCAAGCCCTGAACGTTACAGTTAACTATCAGTTATGCGTCGGATTCGAAAATCTAGACTCACAGGAATACGACCAAAAGGCGCCGAGGCAACAATAGACCCTTGGAGACAAGTCGGCTGGAGGACGATGTATTGAATCGCGACGCAATTTGAATGTTCCATCGTCATTAGGAGGCCCTGAGCGTTACAATTAAGTATCAGTTTTGCGTCGGATTTGATAATCTAGACTCACAGGAGAATGACCATAAGGTGCACGAGGCAGCAATACACTCTTGGAGACAAGTCGGCTGAAGGACGTTGTATTGATTATCGACGCAATTTGAGTGATCCATCGTCATTAGGAGGCCCTGAAAGTTGCAATTAACTATGTGTTTTGCGTCGGATTCGACAATCTAGACTCACAGGAGACTGACCATATGGTGCCGAGGCAGCAATATCCCCTTGGACACAAGTCGGCTGGAGTTTTATTGAATCTCTAAGGAACTTGAGTGTTCCATCGTCATTAGGAGGTCCTGAACGTTGCAATTAACTATCAGTTTTGCGTCGGATTCGACAATCTAGACTCACAGGAGAACTACAATAAGGTGCCCGAGGCAGCAATTGACCCTTGGAGTCAAATCGGCTGGAGGACGATGTATTGAATCGCGACGCAATTTGAATGTTCCATCGTCATTAGGAGGCCCTGAGCGTTACAATTAAGTATCAGTTTTGCGTCGGATTTGATAATCTAGACTCACAGGAGAATGACCATAAGGTGCACGAGGCAGCAATACACTCTTGGAGACAAGTCGGCTGAAGGACGTTGTATTGAATCTCGACGCAATTTGAGTGTTCCATCGTTATTAGGAGGCTCTGAACGTTACAATTAACTATCAGTTATGCGTTGGATTCTAAATTATAGACTCACAGGAGAGGCAGCAATAGACCCTTGGAGACAAGACGGCTGGAGGACGATTTACTGAATCTCGACGCAATTTGAGTGTTCCATCGGCATTAAGTGGCCCTGAACGTTACAATTAACTATCAGTTTTGCGTCGGATTCGAAAATCTAGACTCAGGAGAACGACCAAAAGAGCCCCAGGCAACAATAGACCCTTGGAGACGAGTCGGCTGGAGGGCGATGTATTGAATCTCGGCGCAATTTGAGTGTTCCATCGTCATTAGGAGGCCGTGAAAGTTACAATTAACTATCAGTATCGCGTCGGATTCGGAAATCTAGACTCACAAGAGACGGACCGTACGGTGCTCGAGGCAGCAATATCCCCTTGGAGACAAGTCGGCTGGAGGCCGATGTATTGAATCTCAACGCAATTTGAGTGTTCCATCGCCATTAGGAGGCCGCCAAAGTTACAATAAACCATCAGTTTTGCGTCGGATTCCATAATCTAGACTAAGGAGAACGACCAAAAAGCACCCGAGGCAACAATAGACCCTCGGAGACAAGTCGGCTGGAGTAAGATGTCTTGAATCGCGACGCAATTTGAGTGTTCCATCGTCATTAGGAGGCCCTGAGCGTTACAATTAAGTATCAGTTTTGCGTCGGATTTGATAATCTAGACTCACAGGAGAACGACCATGAGGTGCTCGAGGCACCAATAGACCCTTGGAGGCAAGTCAGCTGGAGGACGATGTATTGAATCGCGACGCTATTTGAGTGTTCCATCGTCATTAGGAGGCCCAGAACGTTACAATTATCTATCAGTTTTGCGTCGGATTCGACAATCTAGACTCACAGGAGAACGACAGGATGGTGCCCGAGGCAGCAATAGGCCCTAGGAGACAAGTCGGCTGGAGGTCGATGTATTGAATCTCGACGCAATTTGAGTGTTCCATCATCATTAGGAAGCCCTGAACGTTACAGTTAACTATCAGTTATGCGTCGGATTCGAAAATCTAGACTCACAGGAGGACGACCAAAAGGCGCCCGAGGCATCAATAGACCCTTGGAGACAAGTCGGCTAGAGGTACGATGTATTGAATCTCGACGCAATTTGAGTGTTCCATCGTCATTAGGAGGCCCCGAAAGTTACAATTAACTATCAGTTTTGCGTCGGATTCGAAAATCTAGACTCAGGAGAACGACCAAAAGAGCCCCAGGCAACAATAGACCCTTGGAGACGAGTCGGCTGGAGGGCGATGTATTGAATCTCGGCGCAATTTGAGTGTTCCATCGTCATTAGGAGGCCGTGAAAGTTACAATTAACTATCAGTATCGCGTCGGATTCGGAAATCTAGACTCACAAGAGACGGACCGTACGGTGCTCGAGGCAGCAATATCCCCTTGGAGACAAGTCGGCTGGAGGCCGATGTATTGAATCTCGACGCAATTTGAGTGTTCCATCGCCATTAGGAGGCCGCGAAAGTTACAATAAACCATCAGTTTTGCGTCGGATTCCATAATCTAGACTAAGGAGAACGACCAAAAAGCACCCGAGGCAACAATAGACCCTCGGAGACAAGTCGGCTGGAGTACGATGTCTTGAATCGCGACGCAATTTGAGTGTTCCATCGTCATTAGGAGGCCCTGAGCGTTACAATTAAGTATCAGTTTTGCGTCGGATTTGATAATCTAGACTCACAGGAGAACGACCATGAGGTGCTCGAGGCACCAATAGACCCTTGGAGGCAAGTCAGCTGGAGGACGATGTATTGAATCGCGACGCTATTTGAGTGTTCCATCGTCATTAGGAGGCCCAGAACGTTACAATTATCTATCAGTTTTGCGTCGGATTCGACAATCTAGACTCACAGGAGAACGACAATATGGTGCCCGAGGCAGCAATAGACCCTAGGAGACAAGTCGGCTGGAGGACGATGTATTGAATCTCGACGCAATTTGAGTGTTCCATCATCATTAGGAAGCCCTGAACGTTACAGTTAACTATCAGTTATGCGTCGGATTCGAAAATCTAGACTCACAGGAGGACGACCAAAAGGCGCCCGAGGCATCAATAGACCCTTGGAGACAAGTCGGCTAGAGGTACGATGTATTGAATCTCGACGCAATTTGAGTGTTCCATCGTCATTAGGAGGCCCCGAACGTTACAATTAACTATCAGTTTTGCGTCGGATTCGAAAATCTAGAATCAGGAGAACGACCAAAAGAGCCCCAGGCAACAATAGACCCTTGGAGACGAGTCGGCTGGAGGGCGATGTATTGAATCTCGGCGCAATTTGAGTGTTCCATCGTCATTAGGAGGCCGTGAAAGTTACAATTAACTATGAGTATCGCGTCGGATTCGGAAATCTAGACTCACAAGAGACGGACCGTACGGTGCTCGAGGCAGCAATATCCCCTTGGAGACAAGTCGGCTGGAGGCCGATGTATTGAATCTCGACGCAATTTGAGTGTTCCATCGCCATTAGGAGGCCGCGAAAGTTACAATAAACCATCAGTTTTGCGTCGGATTCCATAATCTAGACTGAGGAGAACGACCAAAAAGCACCCGAGGCAACAATAGACCCTCGGAGACAAGTCGGCTGGAGTACGATGTCTTGAATCGCGACGCAATTTGAGTGTTCCATCGTCATTAGGAGGCCCTGAGCGTTACAATTAAGTATCAGTTTTGCGTCGGATTTGATAATCTAGACTCACAGGAGAACGACCATGAGGTGCTCGAGGCACCAATAGACCCTTGGAGGCAAGTCAGCTGGAGGACGATGTATTGAATCGCGACGCTATTTGAGTGTTCCATCGTCATTAGGAGGCCCAGAACGTTACAATTATCTATCAGTTTTGCGTCGGATTCGACAATCTAGACTCACAGGAGAACGACAAGATGGTGTCCGCGGCAGCAATAGACCCTAGGAGACAAGTCGGCTGGAGGACGATGTATTGAATCTCGACGCAATTTGAGTGTTCCATCATCATTAGGAAGCCCTGAACGTTACAGTTAACTATCAGTTATGCGTCGGATTCGAAAATCTAGACTCACAGGAGGACGACCAAAAGGCGCCCGAGGCATCAATAGACCCTTGGAGACAAGTCGGCTAGAGGTACGATGTATTGAATCTCGACGCAATTTGAGTGTTCCATCGTCATTAGGAGGCCCCGAACGTTACAATTAACTATCAGTTTTGCGTCGGATTCGAAAATCTAGACTCAGGAGAACGACCAAAAGAGCCCCAGGCAACAATAGACCCTTGGAGACGAGTCGGCTGGAGGGCGATGTATTGAATCTCGGCGCAATTAGAGTGTTCCATCGTCATTAGGAGGCCGTGAAAGTTACAATTAACTATCAGTATCGCGTCGGATTCGGAAATCTAGACTCACAAGAGACGGACCGTACGGTGCTCGAGGCAGCAATATCCCCTTGGAGACAAGTCGGCTGGAGGCCGATGTATTGAATCTCGACGCAATTTGAGTGTTCCATCGCCATTAGGAGGCCGCGAAAGTTACAATAAACCATCAGTTTTGCGTCGGATTCCATAATCTAGACTAAGGAGAACGACCAAAAAGCACCCGAGGCAACAATAGACCCTCGGAGACAAGTCGGCTGGAGTACGATGTCTTGAATCGCGACGCAATTTGAGTGTTCCATCGTCATTAGGAGGCCCTGAGCGTTACAATTAAGTATCAGTTTTGCGTCGGATTTGATAATCTAGACTCACAGGAGAACGACCATGAGGTGCTCGAGGCACCAATAGACCCTTGGAGGCAAGTCAGCTGGAGGACGATGTATTGAATCGCGACGCTATTTGAGTGTTCCATCGTCATTAGGAGGCCCAGAACGTTACAATTATCTATCAGTTTTGCGTCGGATTCGACAATCTAGACTCACAGGAGAACGACAATATGGTGCCCGAGGCAGCAATAGGCCCTAGGAGACAAGTCGGCTGGAGGACGATGTATTGAATCTCGACGCAATTTGAGTGTTCCATCATCATTAGGAAGCCCTGAACGTTACAGTTAACTATCAGTTATGCGTCGGATTTGAAAATCTAGACTCACAGGAGGACGACCAAAAGGCGCCCGAGGCATCAATAGACCCTTGGAGACAAGTCGGCTAGAGGTACGATGTATTGAATCTCGACGCAATTTGAGTGTTCCATCGTCATTAGGAGGCCCCGAACGTTACAATTAACTATCAGTTTTGCGTCGGATTCGAAAATCTAGACTCAGGAGAACGACCAAAAAAGCCCCAGGCAACAATAGACCCTTGGAGACGAGTCGGCTGGACGGCGATGTATTGAATCTCGGCGCAATTTGAGTGTTCCATCGTCATTAGGAGGCCACGAAACTTACAATTAACTATCAGTATGGCGTCGGATTCGGAAATCTAGACTCACAAGAGACGGACCGTACGGTGCTCGAGGCAGCAATATCCCCTTGGAGACAAGTCGGCTGGAGGCCGATGTATTGAATCTCGACGCAATTTGAGTGTTCCATCGCCATTAGGAGGCCGCGAAAGTTACAATAAACCATCAGTTTTGCGTCGGATTCCATAATCTAGACTAAGGAGAACGACCAAAAAGCACCCGAGGCAACAATAGACCCTCGGAGACAAGTCGGCTGGAGTACGATGTCTTGAATCGCGACGCAATTTGAATGTTCCATCGTCATTAGGAGGCCCTGAGCGTTACAATTAAGTATTAGTTTTGCGTCGTATTCGATAATCTAGACTCACAGGAGAACGACCATGAGGTGCTCGAGGCACCAATAGACCCTTGGAGACAAGTCAGCTGGAGGACGATGTATTGAATCGCGACGCTATTTGAGTGTTCCATCGTCATTAGGAGGCCCAGAACGTTACAATTATCTATCAGTTTTGCGTCAGATTCGACAATCTAGACTCACAGGAGAACGACAATATGGTGCCCGAGGCAGCAATAGACCCTAGGAGACAAGTCGGCTGGAGGACGATGTATTGAATCTCGACGCAATTTGAGTGTTCCATCATCATTAGGAAGCCCTGAACGTTACAGTTAACTATCAGTTATGCGTCGGATTCGAAAATCTAGACTCACAGGAGGACGACCAAAAGGCGCCCGAGGCATCAATAGACCCTTGGAGACAAGTCGGCTGGAGGACGATGTCTTGAATCGCGACGCAATTTGAATGTTCCATCGTCATTAGGAGGCCCTGAGCGTTACAATTAAGTATCAGTTTTGCGACGGATTTGATAATCTAGACTCACAGGAGAACGACAATAAGGTGCCCGAGACAGCAATAGACCGTTGGAGACAAGTCGGCTGAAGGACGATGTATTGAATATCGACGCAATTTGAGTGATCCATCGTCATTAGGAGGCCCTGAACGTTACATCTTACTATCAGTAGCGCGTCGGATTCGAAAATCTAGTCTAAAAAGAGAAGTACCGTATTGTGCCCGGGGCAGCAATATCCCCTTGAAGACATGTCGGCTGGAGGACGATTTATTGAATCTCGACGTAATTTGAGTGTTACATCGTCATTAGGAGGCCCTGAACGTTACAATTAACTATCAGTTTTGCTTCGGATTCGAAAATGTAGACTCAGTGGAGAACGAAAATAAGGTGCCCGAGGCAGCGATAGACCCTTGGAGACAAGTCGCCTGGAGGATTATATATTGAATCTCGATGCAATTTGATTGTTCCATCGTCATTAGTTGACCCTGAATGTTACAATTAACTATCAGTTTCGCGTTGGATTCGTAAATCTAGACTCATAGGAGCACGACCATAAGATGAAAGAGGTAGCAATAGACCCCTGGAGACAAGTCGGCTGGTGGACGATGTATTGAATCTCGACGCAATTTGAGTGTTCCATCATCATTAGGAAGCCCTGAACGTTACAGTTAACTATCAGTTATGCGTCGAATTCGAAAATCTAGACTCACAGGAGGACGACCAAAAGGCGCCCGAGGCAACAATAGACCCTTGGAGACAAGTCGGCTGGAGGACGATGTATTGAATCGCGACGCAATTTGAATGTTCCATCGCCATTAGGAGGCCCTGAGCGTTACAATTAAGTATGTTTTGCGTCGGATTTGATATTCCAGACTCACAGGAGAACGACAATAAGGAGCCCGAGGCAGCAATAGGCCCTTGGAGACAAGTCGGCCGGAGGACGATGTATTGAATCTCGACGCAATTTGAGTGCTCCATCGGCATTAAGAGACCCTAAACGTTACAATTACCTATCAGTTTTGCGTCGGATTCGAAAATCTAGACTCACAGGAGAACGACCATAAGGTGGACGAGGCAGCAATAGACCCTTAGAGACAAGTCGGCTGGAGGACGATGTATTGTATCTTGACGCAATTTGAGTGTTCCATCATCATTAGCAAGCCCTGAACGTTACAGTTAACTATCAGTTATGCATCGGATTCGAAAATCTAGACTCACAGGAGAAAGACAATAAGGTGCCCGAGGCAGCAATATCCCCTTGGAGACGTCATAAGCGCGTGACTGCGTGTGAGATCGCTCTCTAAGTTTTCATCTATTTTTAGTTTTCAGATATATATTTTAACTGTTTTTGTGATAATATTTACTATATAAGTGACTTATTAGTGGTTTCTTCATTCGCCTCTGCATTTCGTGTGTTGTGGCCTGATATTTGTGAGTGTTTCGTATCGAGCAACTTAACCTCTTACCCGTGTTTACATTCCGCGCTGACCAGTTGCAGCTGTAGCGGCGCATCGAAAGCTAAGTACTAATTAATTGTTTGTGTATAGTAGTTTATTTAGGAACTTTAGTAGTCTTCAACCGGTGTTCTTGGTGTTTTCCGGTGAAATAACTTCAGAAGAAATTTTTGCGAACTGCTTTCAGTTTCGTTACTGTCATTAGACGTTTGATTTTCTTTCTGTGTTAGTATTTTGTTATATTCTCATTTGTTGTTGATTAATACTGTCAATAATAGTAGTTACTTCCCTTGTAGAGCAAGTTTGTGATAATTGTAGTCAGTTTTTAACATCTTCTTATTGTAGTAGCGGAACTTAGATAAAGTTGTTTTCTTGTTTCAATAATTGTAAAATTTTACCATGAGTGAGAAGTGTGGGCTTTGCCGTAGGTTCGTGAGTAGTGGATTGCGGTGTGAGACTTGTTCGAAGTATTTTCACTGGGGGGAATGCAGTGGGGAAGCCAGTGGGCATTCTGGTGAGATCCTCTCCTGGAACTGCAGGTTATGTAGCAAGAGTAAGTTGATAGAGGAGCAGGAGCGTAAGATCTGTGCCCTTCAGGTGCAGTTGAAAAACGCACAGGAGGAGCTAGATAGGATGAGGAGGGAGAAGGGGGTTGGGGAATGGGAGCTGGCTGTTGGCAAGAGATCTGCTAGGAGAAGGAGATTTTCAGATAGTTTTACTATTGGTGTTTGTAATAGATATGACCAACTGTCAGAGTCTAGTGGAGAGGAATCTCTAGTAGCTGTAGATGTAGGAAGTATGCAGCAGACCTCAGCAGTTACGGTGGCTAGGACAGTTGCAAAGTCTAAGAGAAAGAAGAAGGTTCTGCTGTTAGGTAGTTCTCATGGTAGAGGTGTAGGCCAGCAGTTGCAGGAAGTTTTGGGCAGTGAGTACCAGGTCACCAGCATTGTGAAGCCTAATGCAGGATTGGCTCAGGTGACTTTTAACATAGGGGGGTTATGTAGGGATTTTACTAAAGAGGATCAGGTAGTGATTGTGGGTGGGGCTGGTAATAGTATTGATAGGGATGGGAAGTATGACATAGATGGTGACCTGGAAAAGATAGCCACTCAGACTGGCAACACGAATGTGCATTTCGTGGAACTGTTTCAGCGTCACGATCGGCCTCATCTTAATATAGCCGTCAGGCGTAATAACATGAGACTTGGGGGTGCGCTGATGACAGAAGGCATGAGTCACATTTCAGTGGTGTCGGTGGAGTCTATCAGTAGGACGGGTTTCACTAGACATGGCCTGCACCTCAACAGGTATGGGAAGGGGAGGTTGGCAAAACTTATAGGTGACAGCATAGGTGGGGGTGGTGGGATCACTCATGGGAAAATTCCGGTAGTTGTGGGTGTCAGAGCTGTAACTTTTTTAGATTGAAGTCAGCTGATAGGTATTCCTGCTTAAGGGAAGTCTCTCTAACAAAGAAACCACTTTCTACAAAGCTTGGGTATCCGATTAATGAGGGAATTAGTATATTTCATCAAAATATACAAGGTATTCGAGATAAAGTTAGTGAACTGCTTATAGATGTTGACTCTGAAATTATTGGTATATCTGAACACTTCTTAAATAAGGAGATAATTCAGAGGCTTCCTTTACCAGGATACAGGTTGGCTGGCAGCTTTTCTAGGAGCTCTTTGCGGTGTGGGGGAGTAGCCATGTATGTGAAAAACGGTATCCCATTTGAGTCAATTGATGTTTCAAAGTACTGCACTGAAAAGGTGTTTGAATGTTGTGCAGGTGTGGTTAAATTTAGTGGAGCTAAACTTCTTACTGTTGTTATTTATAGATCCCCAGACTCCGATTTCACAACATTTTTGCTAAAGCTAGAGGAGGTTCTTGGTTCACTTTATAGGAAATACAAAAAGTTAGTTATATGTGGTGACTTCAATATTAATTGTATAAGTGATTGTGCAAGGAAAAGGATGCTGGTAGACCTCCTTAATTCATATAATCTTATGCAAACCGTATTCTTTCCAACGAGAGTGCAAGGGAACAGTAGAACAACCATAGACAATATTTTTGTTCATTCGTCATTATTAGAAGGGCATTCTGTTAGCAAAAAAGTGAATGGCCTTTCAGATCATGATGCACAAATTTTAAGTCTAAAAGATTTTTGTGCTTCAACACATGTTAAATATAGTTACCAACTTTTTAGGAAAGCTGATCCAGTTGCTGTACAGACTTTTGTAAACCTTATCAAGGAACAAGATTGGCAAGATGTTTATAGTGCTGATACAGTAGACGATAAATATAATGCTTTCCTCAAGACTTTTCTCGTGCTCTTTGAAAGTTGCTTTCCGTTAGAACGTTTAAAACAGGGTACTAGCACAAACAGGCAGCCTGGGTGGCTGACTAAAGGGATAAGAATATCTTGTAGAACAAAGTGGCAATTATATCAAAACGTTAGAAACAGTCAAAATCTAAATGCAGCAGCCCATTACAAACAGTATTGTAAGGTGCTTAAAAAAGTTATTAGGAAGGCAAAAAGTATGTGGTATGCAGATAGAATAGCTAAGTCTCAGGATAAAATTAAAACCATATGGTCAGTCGTAAAGGAAGTGGCTGGTCTGCAGAGACAGGTCGAGGATATAGAATCAGTGCGTAGTGGGGATGTCCGTGTTGCTGATAAGTCGCATATATGTACAGTACTTAATAATCACTTTCTGAATATAGCAGGTGAACTAAATAGAAACCTAGTCCCAACAGGGAATCATATAGCGCTCTTAGAAAAAAGTGTTCCGAGACTGTTACCTGAAATGCTCCTCCATGATACTGACAAGAGGGAGATTGAGTTAATAATTAAATCACTAAAGACCAAGAACTCTAATGGATATGACGGGGTATCTAGCAGAATACTGAAGTATTGTTCCACGTATATTAGCTCAGTACTTAGCCATATCTGTAACTTTTCCTTTAGCAGTGGTCGGTTTCCTGACCGATTAAAGTACTCGGTAGTGAAGCCACTTTATAAAAAGGGAGACAGGGATAATGTTGACAATTATAGACCTATTTCTATGCCATCGGTGTTTGCTAAAGTTATCGAGAGGCTTGTATATACAAGGTTACTGCAGCATTTAAATTCACATAATTTGCTGTCAAATGTACAGTTTGGTTTTAGAAATGGCTTAACAACTGAAAATGCTATATTCTCTTTTCTCTGTGAGGTTTTGGACGGATTAAATAAAAGGTTGAGAACGTTAGGTGTTTTCTTTGATTTAACGAAGGCTTTTGACTGTGTTGACCACAAAATATTACTGCAGAAGTTGGAACATTATGGAGTAAGGGGAGTAGCTTACAATTGGTTCGCCTCCTACTTTAAGAACAGAAAGCAGAAGGTAATCCTCCGCAATATTGAGAGTGGTAATGATGTTCAGTCCCAATGGGGCACTGTTAAATGGGGCGTTCCCCAAGGGTCGGTGCTGGGGCCACTGCTGTTCCTTATTTATGTAAATGATATGCCTTCTAGTATTACAGGTGATTCAAAAATATTTCTGTTTGCTGATGACACCACCTTGGTAGTGAAGGATCTTGTGTGTAATATTGAAACATTATCAAATAATGTAGTTCATGAAGTAAGTTCGTGGCTTGTGGAAAATAATTTGATGCTAAATCACAGTAAGACTCAGTTTTTACAGTTTCTAACCCACAATTCAACAAGAACTGACATTTTAATCAGACAGAATGGGCATGTTATAAGCGAGACGGAACAGTTCAAGTTCCTAGGCGTACGGATAGATAGTAAGCTGTTGTGGAAAGCCCATGTTCAGGATCTTGTTCAGAAACTAAATGCCGCTTTATTTACCATTAGAACAGTATCTGAAATAAGTGACATTTCAACACGAAAAGTAGTATACTTCGCATATTTTCATACGCTTATGTCATATGGTATTATTTTTTGGGGTAATTCTTCTGATTCAAAAAGGGTATTTTTGGCTCAAAAACGGGCTGTTCGAGCTATGTATGGTGTAAGTTCGAAAACCTCTTGTCGACCCCTATTCAATAGTCTGGGAATTTTGACATTGCCCTCACAGTATGTATTTTCTTTAATGTCGTTTGTTGTTAGCAATATTAGCTTATTCCCAAGAGTTAGCAGCTTTCACTTAGTTAATACTAGGCAGAAATCAAATCTGCATGTGGAATGCACTTCCTTGACTCTTGTGCAGAAAGGAGTGCAGTATTCTGCTGCATCCATTTTCAATAAGCTACCACAAGAACTCAAAAATCTTAGCAGTAGCCCAAACACTTTTAAGTCTAAACTGAAGAGTTTCCTCATGGCTCACTCCTTCTATTCTGTCGAGGAGCTCCTGGAAGAGATAAAAAATTAAGCAAATTCCAGTGTTACATTCTTGATTTTCTTTATTTAAACTAACGACTTGTTTCATTTTATCTGTTTCTACAATCGTGTTATAATTTCATGTATTGACTCGTTCCATGACCATGGAGACTTCTCCTAAATGTGGTCCCACGGAACAATAAATAAATAAAAAAAAAAAAAAAAAAAAAAAAAAAAAAAAAAAAATAATAAACAAGTCGGCTGGAGGACGATACATTGAATCTCTACGTAATTTGAGTGTTCCATCGACATTAGGAGGCCCTGAACGTTACAACTAACTACCAGTTATGCGTCGGATTCGAAAATCTAGACTCACAGTAGAACGACCACAAGGAGCCCGAGGCAGCAATAGACCCGTGGAGACAAGTCGGCTGGAGGCCGATGTATTGAATCCCGACACAATTTGAGTGTTCCATCGTCATTAGGAGGCCGTGAACGTTACAATTAACTATCAGTTTTTCGTCGGATTCCATAATCTAGACTCAGGAGAACGACCAAGAGGCGCCCGAAGGAACAATAGATCCCTGGAGACAAGTCGGCTGGAGGACGATGTATTTAATCTCGACGCAATTTGAGTGTTCCATCAGCTTTAGGAGGCCCTGAACGTTACAATTAACTATCAGTTATGCGTCGGATTCGTAAATCTAGACTCAAAGGAGGACGACCATTAGGTGCCCGAGGCAGCAATAGACCCTTACAGACAAGTCGGCTGGAGGACGATGTATTGAATATCGACGCAATTTGAGTCATCCGTCTTCATTAGGAGGCCCTGAAAGCTACAATTAGCTATCACTTTCGCGTCGGATACGAAAATCTAGACTCATAGGAGACGGACCATATGGTGCCCGATGCAGCAATATCCCCTTGAAGTCAAGTCGGCTGGAGGCCGATGTATGTAATCTCGACGCAATTTGAGTGTTCCATCGTCATTAGGAGGCTCTGAACGTTACAATTACCTAACAGTTTTGCGTCGAATTCCATAATCTAGACTCACAGGAGAACGACCATAAGGTGCCCGAGGCAGCAATAGACCCTTGGAGACAAGTCGGCTGGAGGACGATGTATTGAATTTCTAAGCGATTTGAGTGTTCCATCGTCATTAGGAGGCCCTGAACGTTACCATTAACTATCAGTTTTGCATCGGATTCGACTATCTAGACTTACATGAGAACTACAATAAGGTGCCCGAGGCAGCAATGGACCCTAGGAGACAAGTCGGCTGGAGGACGATGTATTGAATCCCGACGCAATTTGAGTGCTCCATCGTCATTAGGAGGCTCTGAACGTTACAATTAACTATCAGTGTTGCATCGGATTCGATAATCTAGACTCACAGGAGAACGACCATAAGGTGCCGGAGGCAGCAATAGTCCCTTGGAGACAAGTCGGCTGAAAGACGATGTATTGAATCCCGACGCCATTTGAGTGTTCCATCGTCATTAGGAGGCCCTGAACGTTGCAATTAACTATCAGTATCGCGTCAGATTCGAAAATCAAGACACATAAGAGACGGACCGTACGGTGCCAGAGGCAGCAATATCCCCTTTATGACAAGTCGGCTGGAGGATGATGTATTGAATCTCGCCGCAATTTGAGCCTTCCATCGTCATTAGGAGGCCCTGAACGTCATATTTAACTCTCAGTTTTGCAGCGGATTCGAAAATCTAGACTCAAAGTAGAACGACAATAGGGTGCCCGAGGCAGCAACATCCCCTTGGAGACAAGTCGGCTGGAGGACGATATATTGAATCTCGACGTAATTTGAGTGTTCCATTGTCATTAGGAGGCCCTGAACGTTGCAATTAACTATCAGTTTTGCGTCGGATTCCATAACCTAGACTCAGGAGAACGACCAAAAGGCGCCCGAGGGAACAATAGACCCTTGGAGACGGCTAGAGGACGATGTATTGAATCTCGACGCAATTTGAATGTTCCATCGGCATTAGGAGGCCCTGAACGTTACAATTAACTATCAGTTTTGGGTCGGATTCGTAAATCTAGACTCATAGGAGACGGACCATTTGGTGCCCGACGCAGCATTATCCCCTTGGAGACAAGTCGGCCTGAGGCCGATGTATTGAATATCTAAGCGATTAGAGTGTTCCATCGTCATTAGGAGGCCCTGAACGTTACAATTAACTATCCGTTTTTCATCGGATTCGACTATTTAGACTCACATGAGAACTACAATAAGGTGCCCGAGGCAGCAATAGACCCTTGGAGACAAGTCGGCTGGAGGACGATGTATTGAATCCCGACGCAATTTGAGTGTTCCATCGTCATTAGGAGGCTCTGAACGTTACAATTAACTATCAGTGTTGCATCGGTTTCGATATTCCAGACTCACAGGAGAACGACCATAAGGTGCCGGAGGCAGCAATAGTCCCTTGGAGACAAGTCGGATGAAAGACGATGTATTGAACCCCGACGCAATTTCAGTGTTCCATCGTCAATATGAGGCCCTGAACGTTGCAATTAATTATCAGTATCGCGTCAGATTTGAAAATCAAGACACACAAGAGACGGACCGTTTGGTGCTCGAGGCAGCAATATCCCCTTTAAGACAAGTCGGCTGGAGGATGATGTATTGAATCTCGCCGCAATTTGAGTGTTCCATCGTCATTAGGAGGCCCTGAACGTTACAACTATTTTTCAATTTTGCGTCGGATTCCATAATCTAGACTCAGGAGAACGACCAAAAGGCGCCCGAGGGAACAGTAGACCCTTGGAGACAAGTCGCCTGGTGGACGATGTATTGAATCTCGACGCAATTTGAGTGTTCTATCGTCATTAGGAGGCTCTGAACGTTACAATTAACTTTCAGTGTTGCGTCGGATTCGATATTCTAGACTCACAGGAGAACGACCATAAGGTGCCGGAGGCAGCAATAGTCCCTTGGAGACAAGTCGGCTGAAAGACCATGTATTGAATCCCGACGCCATTTCAGTGTTCCATCATCATTAGGAGACCGTGAACGTTGCAATTAACTATCAGAATCGCGTCGGATTCGAAAATCTAGACTCACAAGAGACGGACCGTATGGTGCCCGAGGCAGCAATATCCCCTTGAAGACAAGTAGGCTGGAGGACGATGTATTGAATCTCGACGTAATTTGAGTGTTCCATCGTCATTAGGAGGCCCTGAACGCTACAAGTAACTATCAGTTTTGCGTCGGATTCCATAACCTAGACTCAGGAGAACGTCCAAAAGGCGGCCGAGGGAACAATAGACCCTTGGAGACAAGTCGGCTGGAGGACGATGTATTGAACCTCGACACAATTTGAGTGTTCCATCGTCATTAGGAGGCCCTGAACGTTATAATTAACTATCAGTTTTGCGTCGGATTCGACAATCTAGACTCACAGGAGAACTATAATAAGGTGCCCGAGGCAGCAATAGACCCTTCGAGACAAGTCGGCTGGAGGACGATGTATTGAATCTCGACGCTATTTGAGTGTTCTATCGTCATTAGGAGGCTCTGAACGTTACAATTAACTATCAGTTTTGCGTCGGATTCGTTATTCTAGACTCGCAGGAGAACGACCATAAGGTGCCCGAGGCAGCATGTAAGTAGGCTGTTTAGGTGTTTTTATTGGTAACGCCACCTCTGTATGAAAATCACTGGCTGTGCTGTGTGCAGTCTGTGGCTGCTTTGCATTGTAGTAATACTCGCCATAGTAGTGTTGGGCAGCGGCAGCTGGATGTGAACAGCGCGTAGCGTTGGGCAGTTGGAGGTGAGCCGCCAGCGCTGGTGGATGTGTGGAGAGAGATGGCGGAGTTTTGAAATTTGTCATGAACTGCTATATTTATATATGATGATATCAAGGTAAATACATTGTTTGTTCTCTATTAATATCTTTCATTTGCTAACTATCCCTATCAGTAGTTAGTGCCTTCCATAGTTTGAATCTTTTATTTAGCTGGCAGTAGTGGCGCTCGCAGTATTGCAGTAGCTTGAGCAGCGAAGATTTTTGTGAGGTAAGTGATTTGTGAAAGGTATAGTTTAATGTTAGTCAGGGCCATTATTTAGTAGGGAATTTTGAAAGTCAGATTGCGTTGCGCTAAAAACATTGTGTGTCAGTTTAAGCACAGTCTTGTATAAATTGTTCGAAGGGGAAGTTTCATATCGCGACCTTGCCAGGATACCTCACTGGAATCTTCTGATTTTTTCTTGTAGTTTGTGTATTTAGTGTAGCTTTTGTCTATTGCTAGCGCGTAATTATAGAGAGAATTTTCTTGGTAGTTGTGGTTTTTCATTGTTGCACAGTAAAGCAGTTGTGGCATGCATGTAGTTTTGTACCAAGTATTTCGCAGCTGCGCTTGCAATTAACTAGATATTATTTTCAGTTCCATGTTAATGTGTTCTCTTATTTCTGATCTTCAAATTGTGTTTTTCTGTGTTGTCGTGTGAAATACTGTGACAATAATGGCGTGGGAAAAACGTAATACTAGGCTCCAAAGTAAACTGAGAAATGACAGTGAAAATGAAAGCTGTGTGTTAGCGCCACCGAGTAATGAATTAACTGATGTTCAAAGTAGTAATTTGGTAATTGTGCATAGGGAAATGGAGCGGGCGGCAAACAATGGCGTGGACAGTGAAACAATTAGTGAAGGGGCAAACATTATCGATCGATCGGTCGGCAACAGCTCGCCTCAGGAATCCGAAATGACAGGACACAATTTTGCAAATACTGTAGATTCAGGTTTTGCGTCCTCACCGTTTTCTCAAATGAATCAAGACACATTTTCTGCTTGTCAAAATATGAATGTTGCTGGTGAAAATGCACTGCCAAAAAGCATAGAGAAACAGATTCCAGACATTAATACATTATTATTGCAATTAATGCAACAAATGGAACAAAATCAGAGACAAATGGGACAAAATCTTCAAAAGTTAGACACAATGGAACAAAATCTTCAAAAGTTAGACACAATGGAACAACACCAGAGACAAACACAGCAACAGTTACACACAATGGAACAAAATCAGAGACAAACACAGCAAAAGCTTCAAAAGTTAGACTTATTGGAACAAACTCTCGAACAAACACGTGAAGATTTAACAGCTGAGTTACATAACATTGAATCGAAATGTCAGAAAGCGTGTAATGACGTAAAAACACAAATTTGTGAGCATTTTCAACCTATTTTTTTCGCGGCATGAAAATCCATTACAGAATCACGAAGCAGCCATAAAAGAACTGCAACCCATTGTTCATGAAAATCATGAGACCCTGTGGGCTAAAATTGACTCAGTTGCATCTACGGATTCGGTTACACAACTTGCAAAAACTCAGGAAAACTTAAAGGACACAGTAGATTCGATTTCAACACAAATGGACACTCTGAAGCTTGGTTCAGAAAAACACACTGAGGAAATGTGTTCATTATCAGAGAAAGTAGTTGAACTTTCGGATCAGCTAAATAATTTATCTACGAAGGTAGATGATAATCTTAATGACGCAAAACCGGCAGTCTTTAATGACACAGAAGAGAGCGAACAAATTAGGAACTGAAACAAAATCTGAATCAAATTGATACGCAACACCAAAGAGAAATCCGGGAAGTACAAGATCAGCTGACACAGGTAATACAAGAATTACGTATTTCAGAGGACACTCGCGCTCCAACACGGGAAGAGGGACTTAGAAATACGGAAAAGCCGCAAAATAATAACACAGGGCATTTCGGAAGTAATGAAAGAAATTGGCAATGTGCACCGAATTTTGAGATGGAACGGCCGACACGACGTAACAATGACCGATATGCTACTCGCCGACACGATGATTTTGACTATAAGCTGTTCATTACTAGACGTAAATTCAAAACATTTAAAAATTCTGGCAACGACATTCATCCACAAGCATGGCTCCATCAATTCTCTCATTGTTTTCCTCCCAACTGGTCGTTAGAACACAGATTAGAATTTATGTGTGGCTACTTAGAGAATGAACCAGCTGTAAGAATGCGATCGGTCATTCACGATTGTCACAGTGAAGGAGAATTTTACCATGCCTTCCTCTCAGCATATTGGTCTCAAGCTACACAAGACCGAGTAAAACATAGCATCATAATGATGAAACATGTCGAACAATCTGAATTTTCCAGTCTTGTGAAATATTTTGAAGACATGTTGCACAAGAATCAGTACCTGTCAAACCCATACAGCCCCTCAGAACTCATCCGCATTTGCTTAATCAAATTGCCTGAACATTTACGACACATTATTTTGGCAGGACGTTGCAAAGACGACGTTGAAGCTTTTCAGGGACTCTTACAAGAATTAGAAATTGACACAGACAGTTGCGGGATGCGAAAACAGGAATACAATCACTACAGATCACATCAGTCGCAATTCCGCGATGAAAGAAATAATAACTGGACGCGACAAGGCTATTCTCACAACACAAATCGTGACCGAAGCAGACACCACCCGTATTACAACCGTTGGCAGAGTAGTAATAATTACAGGGAAAGATCACCTCTCCGCGGTAGAGACTATCACAGAGACAATAAGAGAAACAGACAATATGGGAACCAAAATAAATACTATCAAGGGAGACAGAATAACTTTAGACGCAACGGACCAGCGCGCAGTTACGATTCAGGGAGAAATTCTCCACCATGTGACCGACAAGGAAGAAACTACGGAATCTACCGACATGGCGACAGATGATATAATCATAACGACAGACGTCAATTTCATCAGAACTGGCGTGATTCTAACACGGCTGGGCCCTTTCGGCAAGGCGAATTTGTAGAAGTTCGGTCTCCTAATCCCAATAACGGCGCGCGCCAACAAAGAGACAGACAATGACTCGCACAGCAGGCAGCCGCGTGCGCCGGTTGGCTCAGAGAAAAATAACATAGAAGCTAACCTTGAGAAAAATTCCAGTATTCTTTACCGACGTGTACAACATGATAATTGCTTTGAAGTTGAAACTCTGTGCACTAGGAAGAGTAAAGGTTTACAACACATTTCACATGTAAAACCGTTTATTGAAAGATAATCTGCTTTTTAACTTTGTCATTGCCATAAAACTTTTCACTTCACATTTCTAGTATGCTTTGTCTGACTTAAGAAACTGTTAACATACAACAATGTTTGAAGTTAGATATCCAGTCTAGAACCTAGGGAAATTTTTAAACAGAAATGACGAATGCATTGTTATAGTGAACAGGCGACACAGTGTTGTATTTGTACATTCTCGCTTGTTAGTTGCACGATTACGTAACGACTCTCAGGCTTACATACTTAGGACACATACTGGTACTGCTAATGAGATTTTAATGCAACATTTTGGTTTACTTGAAAATACATTCTGGGTTTAAAGTACTTTCTGTGAGATACCAGACGACACAGTGGTTAGTTTATGTGACAACTACACGGTTTTATCACGACGCTACTAATGAGTGACAATTTACAATGTTGCTTTTGCGGTGTATCTGCTTTATATCTGCACAGTTTTTCTGAATTCTTCTGAAAAGCAAAACATGTTTTATTAGTAACTTTTGTGGTATAGCTACAAGGAGACAGCCTTTTCCATAGTACAACAATACGTTACAGCACAGTACTTTCATCATCACAACAATAAGCGTAATAACTAAGATATCTATACGCAAAGCATTTCACGTTTGTTTATCATGAGGTAACTACATTGACTTCTGCAGAACTTAGCTTTCGGAGGACGATAACTACGACACTTCCACAGAGATTATGTTGCAACAAGACGCACATTTAGAGCTACAGGACACGTATTTGAGAGATTGATTTTGTACTTAAAATATTTATTTTTAAAGATTTTTGAATTACAAAGAAGGTTTTCCGTGGCACATTTCATTCCATTGCAATAATCTGTAACACCTGAGGGCATTATTCATTAATCCTCAGGGGGGTACACGCTTACTTTGTGTACCATGTGTGTGGCAAGCACAAGGAGCCCTAGCTAATATGGTATTTGCTTATACAACTTTACACATCAGTACCATATTTCTCTAACACACAAATTACACAGCTATCTGATCATTTAACAGAGAAATAAACTTTTTTATTACATCAGTGACAGATGTTTACGCAATTACGCAGTTGGATAACTTCACACCTACGAAATTGTATTTTGTCTGTACTTTGAGAAGTGCTCATATTTTTCGGAACCATTGTGATACTACGAGAGCTTTGAATGATGTATTTGGTATGAGGTCATGATTTTTAAAGTACGTTTGAGGTAGATGACATTATTGAAATGAGCAGAGAATATTTTTTAGGGTTTGAAATTATTGCAGAAAGCTACGACGTTTTTTGAGATTTGACTGAGGTGTAATGATATTATTATGACGACGATGTGTATTATGTTGTTGAGGAATGTTTATTATGCTACGTATTTCTCATGATGAAATATTGAAGAAGTGTCGACGAATAAGGTAAGGAATAATGAGTAGTGATTAGGGACTCTGATTTGTGGAAAAGGTTGTTGGAAACCAAGAATCATACTTTAAGAGTTATGAAATGTGTGTAAATGCATGAATGTATCACAATGCCGACGAAAACGTTTTGAACACTGTTATATTCATAGGATTTTGTTTCTACAGATTTGTAATGCAAATTCTTGAACTGTGAAATATTTTTATGTGAGACTGTCACTGTAGCGGAAACTGCTGTCGTAAATATTTCCGTACGAAAGTTAAGTGACCACCTGCACGTAATGCGTCGCGGGCACCCAGCTGTGTCAGACGCCTGGAGAAGAAGCCATTATTGCGAGCCCTTTTCAGCGGCCCAGGTAGAAAAAAAAAGGGGAGGACATTATCCTCGCTATTGACGTTCCTATGTAGAGAGCATCGCAAAAACGACACGGTTGAACTTGAAAACATATGATAACACATTTCACAGCTATTGTCTTGCTAATTGAGAGAAATGCCATATGGTTTGCTTTATGTATTTGTTTACTCATTTTGTTTAATATCTAGTTTCTAGCTGCACTGCAGCATTGGTTAAAATAAAATTTTATAGATGTACTAATACAAATATTTTCTGTCTACAGATCGAGTAAATAATAATTTTTTTCAAAAAAATGAGGGAGCACGAAACGACATTTACCTTCACAGGACCTGCATTCATAATTTTCTTCTTAAGCACTTGGTAATTTCTTTTGTAGAATAAGTTGTGATGCATCACTCTAGTGTAAAGATGTGACATAGGTATTAGACATGGCCATTTTAGTGTAATATTCTTTCTGCTTGAGCTATGTCATGTTTAGGTATACGGGTAAGTTACTGCTGTTTGCCAGGCATAGTGCTACTGAATTTGACTTTGTGTTACTCTGGTAAGCCAGTTTACTACTGATTTATTTTTCTTGTTGCTGCACATTGGCTCATATTAGTTGTAATGTTGCATTGCTTGGTAATTTAGATTTACTGTAGCTTGCTTTGCAATTTTCCATTTTTTTGGTCATTGCTGTTTGTGTTACTTATTTTGTGCTGCTGCATTGCCTCGTCCCTTAGTTTAGCATCTGAGGTCAGTAGATTTAAGTTAGCTTAAGAGGGGGTAGCCTCTAAGAGAATGAGTTGCGATGAATTGGAAGAAATGCATTGAGAATCTATACGAAAAACGTACAGAAAGCAGGTATAGGTAGGATTTTCTTGGAAATAAATAATGAGGTAAGAATTATGTGAAATAAATACAGAAAGCATGCTTGGATAGGATTTTTTTGGTGGAAGCAAAGGTTGAAATAAGACGAAAGACCTATGGAATGAAGTTTTGGGTTGGACTGCAGTACCAAATGTTACACTGAAAACAAACCCTGTCCTTTCCTTTTGTGTTATCCCACTATGTGTTTGTGTACCCTTGTGTATTTGTTTTCTTCCTGTCTCTGTGTAGTTTCATAGAATTTTTTCTTCTTCTAATACTCAGCTACATTCACTATGATGAGGAATACTGTTATCCTCAAATATAATTTGCATTAATAATATGTTATTTACTTTGTAAAGATGTTTAGACATTATTTATCTGTTCTGTTTTGTTGCTCATATGTGAAGGTGATGTTTCAAAAGTTATTCTGATATTTATGTATTTACTTATGTCATTATTTTTGTAACACTGATGTATATGTTTATTTCTATTCTGTTGTAACGCCTGTTTTACTACAAATGTTATCTGTATTGTTATGTTTTTAATGATGTATTTTGTACCTTTGTAATTGTATTCTCGTGTTATAAAATTGTAATTGACACCAGTTCATCTTATTATTAACTTGTAAGTTACATTTCACTGCACACGTTTCTGTTGGTCATAGTATATGGACAATATGTGAGAAGTAGGGACTGTTAGTGTTTGCACGTGCGTTAATAATTCAGCAAGGGACTGGATAACAGCATTGTTGGTTCCAAGGACAGTTCCGAAAACTTTGTGAGTGCACAAGTGGTGGTTTATGGACTTGCTATATTATCCGCAAGACTCTTCAATGGTGATTGTGCACCTGCACAGTCACAACAGATGGCTGCTGGCTATCTCTACAAGGACTACAGTGGGTCTACATCTTTGATGATCCATCAATACCATTATTTCTACAAGGACTGCAGTGGGTCTGCACCTCTGGTGGCCCACCAATACCATACTCTCTACCAGGACTACAGTGGGTCTGCTCTGTGATGACCTACCTACCAATACTCTTCAAAATTTCGACTGACTCTGCTGTGGGTTTGCTCTGTTGTGGCCCATTACCTGTATGCATGTCAAGAGTCAGCACTGTCTTTCCCTTGGAAGGACAACACTACTTCTTCAAGATTGCATGGAAATCCACTAATTCCGTGTGCATTTTCTTTTACTGCTCAGACTTTGAGAAAAACACTGCTATTCTACTGTTATGTACGATTAGGACTGTCTTTATGGACTGTGAGAAAATTTTAGCTTTTGACCAACATTGTATCAATAAGTGTGTGCATTTGATTTTTTTGTTATTGTAATTATGAAAAAATTTTTTCAAATCTGTATTGGCCACTGCCCAATCCAATTTGTAAAATTTTTTGTAGGGAGCATGGGGCTGTTTAGGTTTTTTCATTGGTAACGCCACCTCTGTATGAAAATCACTGGCTGTGCTGTGTGCAGTCTGTGGCTGCTTTGCATTGTTCTAATACTCGCCATTGTAGTGTTGGGCAGCAGCAGCTGGATGTGAACAGCTCGTAGCGTTGGGCAGTTGGAGGTGAGCCGCCAGCACTGGTGGATGTGGGGAGAGAGATGGCAGAGCTTTGAAATTTGTCATGAACTGCTATATTTATATATGATGATATCAAGGTAAATACATTGTTTGTTCTCTATTAATATCTTTCATTTGCTAACTATCCCTATCAGTAGTTAGTGCCTTCCATAGTTTGAATCTTTTATTTAGCTGGCAGTAGTGGCGCTCGCAGTATTGCAGTAGCTTGAGCAGCGAAGATTTTTGTGAGGTAAGTGATTTGTGAAAGGTATAGTTTAATGTTAGTCAGGGCCATTCTTCAGTGGGGAATTTTGAAAGTCAGATTGCGTTGCGCTGAAAACATTGTGTGTCAGTTTAAGCACAGTCTTGTATAAATTGTTCAAAGGGGAAGTTTCAACCCTTGGAGACAAGTCGGCTGGAGGACGATGTATTGAATCCCGACGCAATTTGAGTGTTCCATCGTCATTAGGAGGCCCTGAACGTTACAATTAACTATCAGTTATGCGTCGGATTCGTAAATCTAGACTCACAGGAGATCGACCACAAGGTGCCCGAGGCTGAAATTGAAACTTGGAGACAAGTCGGCAAGATGCCGATGTATTGAATCTCGACGCAGTTCGAGTGTTCCATCGTCATTAAGAGGCCCTGAACGTTACAATTAACAATCAGTTTTGCGTCGGATTCCATAATCTAGACTCAGGAGAACGACCAAAAGGCTCCCGAGGGATCAATAAACCCTTGGAGACAAGTTGGCTCGAGGATGATGTATTAAATCGCGACGCAATATGAGTGTTCCATCGTTATTAGGAGGCCCTGAGCGTTACAATTAAGTATCAGTTTTGCGTCGGATTCGATAATCTAGACTCACAGGAGATCGACGATAAGGTGCCCGAGGCAGCAATAGACCCTTGGAGACAAGTCGGCTGAAGGACCATGTATTGAATTGCGACGCAATTTGAGTGTTCCATCGACAGTAGGAGGCCATGAACGTTACAATTAACCATCTGTTTTGCGTCGGATTTGAAAATCTAGACTCATAGGAGACGGACCATAAGGTGCCCGAGGCAGCAATATCCCCTTGGAGACAAGTCAGCTGGAGGACGATGTATAGAATCTCGACGCAATTTGAGTGTTCCATCGTCATTAGGAAGACCTGAACGTTACAATTAACAATCAGTTATGCGTCGGATTCGAAAATCTAGACTCACAGGAGACGGAAGATAAGGTGCCCGAGGCAGCAATATCCCCTTGGAGACAAGTCGGCTGGAGGACGATGTATTGAATCTTGACGCAATTTGAGTGTTCCATCGTCATTAGGAGGACCTGAACGTTACAATTAACTGTTAGTTATGCGTCGGATTCGAAACTCTAGACTCACAAGAGACGGACCGTATCGTGCCCGAGGCAGCAATATCCCCTTGAAGACAAGTCGGCTGGAGGACGATATATTGAATCTCGACGTAATTTGAGTGTTCCATCGTCATTAGGAGGCCCTGAACGTTACAATTAACTATCAGTTTTGCGTCGGATTCGAAAATGTAGACTCAGAGGAGAACGAGCATAAGGTGCCCGAGGCAGCGATAGATCCTTGGAGACAGGTCGCCTGGAAGATTATATATTGAATCTCGACGCAATTTGATTGTTCCATCGTCATTAGTTGACCCTGAACGTTACAAATAACTATCAGTTTCGTGTCGGATTCGTAAATCTAGACTCGTAGGAGCACGACCATAAGATGAAGCAGGCAGCAATAGACCCCAGGAGACAAATCGGCTGGAGGACGATGTATTGAATCCCGACGCAATTTGAGTATTCCATCGTCATTAGGAGGCCCTGAACGTTATATTTAACTCTCAGTTTTGCGTCGGATTCGAAAGTCTAGACTCACAGGAGAACGACCATAAGGTGCCCGAGGCAGCAATATCCCCTTGGATACAAGTCGGCTGGAGGTCGATATATTGAATCTCGACGTAATGTGAGTGTTCCATCTTCATTAGGAGGCCCTGAACGTTACAATTAACTATCAGTTATGCGTCGGATCCGTAAATCAAGACTCACAGGAGAACGACCACAAGGTGCCCGAGGCAGCAATAGACCCTTGGAGACAAGTCGGATAGGGTCCGATGTATTGAATCTCGACGCAATTTGAGTGTTCCATCGTCATTAGGAGGACCTGAACAGTACAATTAACTATCAGTTTTACGTCGGATTCCATAATCTAGACTCAGGAGAACGACCAAAAGCGCCCGAGGGAAAAATAGACCCTTGGAGACAAGTCGGCTCGAGGACGATGTATTAAATCACGACGCAATTTGAGTGTTCCATCGTCATTAGGAGGCCCTGAACGTTATATTTAACTCTCAGTTTCGCGTCGGATTCGTAAATCTAGACTCACAGAAGCACGACCATAAGATGCCAGAGGCAGCAATAAACCCTTGGAGACAAGTCGGTTGGAGGACGATGTATTGAATCTCGACGCAATTTGAGTGTTCCATCGTCATTAGGAGGCCCTGAACGTTACAATTAACTATCAGTTTTGCGTAGGATTCGAAAATCTAGATTCACATGAGAACGACCATAAGGTGCCCGAGGCAGCAATATCCCCTTGGAGACAAGTCGGCTGGAGGACGATGTATTGAATCTCGACGCAATTTGAGTGTTCCATCGTCATTAGGAAGCTCCGAACGTTACAATTAACCAACAGTTTTGCGTCGGATTCCAAAATCTAGACTCACAGGAGAACGACAATAAGGTGCCCGAGGCAGCAATAGACCCTTGGAGACAAGTCGGCTGGAGTACGATGTATTGAATCCCGACGCAATTTGAGTGTTCCATCGTAATTAGGAGGCCCTGAACGTTACAATTAACTGTCAGTATCGCGTCGGATTCGAAAATCTAGATTCACAGGAGAACGACAATAAGTTGCCCGAGGCAGCAATATCCCCGTGGAGACAAGTCGGCTGGAGGACGCTATATTGAATCTCGACGTAATTTGAGTGTTCCATCGTCATTAGGAGGCCCAGAACGATACAATTAACTATCAGTTATGCGTCGGATTCGTAAATCTAGACTCACAGGAGAACGACCACAAGGTGCCCGAGGAAGCAATATCCCCTTAGAGACAAGACGCCTGGATGACTATGTACTGAATCTCGACGCAATTTGATTGTTCCATCGTCATTAGGAGCCCCTGAACTTTACAGTTAACTATTAGTTATGCGTCGGATTCGAAAATCTAGACTCACAAGAGACGGACCGTATTGTGCCCGAGGCAGCAATATCCCCTTGAAGACAAGTCGTCTGGAGGACGATATATTGAATCTCGACGTAATTTGAGTGTTCCATCGTCATTAGAAGGCCCTGAACGTTACAATTAACTATCAGTTTTGCGTCGGATTCGTAAATCTAGACCCACAGGAGAACGACCAAATCGCGCCAGAGGCAAAAATAAACGCTGGGGGACGAGTCGGCTGGAGGACGATGTATTGAATCGTGACGCAATTTGAGTGTTCTTTCGTCATTAGGAGGACCTGAACGTTACAATTACCTATCAGTTTTGCGTCGGATTCGAAAATGTATACTCAGAGGAGAACGAGCATAAGGTGCCCGAGGCAGCGATAGATCCTTGGAGACAGGTCGCCTGGAAGATTATATATTGAATCTTGACGCAATTTGATTGTTCCATCGTCATTAGTTGACCCTGAACATTACAATTAACTATCAGTTTCGCGTCGGATTCGTAAATCTAGACTCGTAGGAGCACGACCATAAGATGAAGCAGGCAGCAATAGACCCCAGGAGACAAGTCGGCTGGAGGACGATGTATTGAATCCCGATGCAATTTGAGTATTCCATCGTCATTAGGAGGCCCTGAACTTTATATTTAACTCTCAGTTTTGCGTCGGATTCGAAAGTCTAGACTCACAGGAGAACGACCATAAGGTGCCCGAGGCAGCAATATCCCCTTGGATACAAGTCGGCTGGAGGTAGATATATTGAATCTCGACGTAATTTGAGTGTTCCATCGTCATTAGGAGGCCCTGAACGTTACAATTAACTATCAGTTATGCGTCGGATCCGTAAATCAAGACTCACAGGAGAACGACCACAAGGTGCCCGAGGCAGCAATAGACCCTTGGAGACAAGTCGGATAGGGTCCGATGTATTGAATCTCGACGCAATTTGAGTGTTCCATCGTCATTAGGAGGACCTGAACGTTACAATTAACTATCAGTTTTACGTCGGATTCCATAATCTAGACTCAGGAGAACGACCAAAAGCGCCCGAGGGAAAAATAGACCCTTGGAGACAAGTCGGCTCGAGGACGATGTATTAAATCCCGACGCAATTTGAGTGTTCCATCGTCATTAGGAGGCCCTGAACGTTATATTTAACTCTCAGTTTTGCGTCGGATTCGAAAGTCTAGACTCACAGGAGAACGACCATAAGGTGCCCGTGGCAGCAATATCCCCTTGGATACAAGTCGGCTGGAGGACGATATATTGAATCTCGACGTAATTTGATTGTTCCATCGTCATTAGGAGCCCCTGAACTTTACAATTAACTATCAGTTTCGCGTCGGATTCGTAAATCTAGACTCACAGGAGCACGACCATAAGATCCCAGAGGCAGCCATACACCTTTGGAGACAAGTCGGCTGGAGGACGATGTATTGATTCTCGACGCAATTTGAGTGTTCCATCGTCATTAGGAGGCCCTGAACGTTACAATTAACTATCAGTTTTGCGTCGGATTCGAAAATGTAGACTCAGATGAGAACGATCATAAGGTGCCCGAGGCTTCGATAGACCCTTGGAGACAAGTCGCCTGGAGGATAATATATTGAGCCTCGACGCAATTTGATTGTTCCATCGTCATTAGTTGACCCTGAACGTTACAATTAACTATCAGTTTCGCGTCGGATTCGTAAATCTAGACTCATAGGAGCACGACCATAAGATGTAGGAGGCAGCAATGGACACCTGTAGACAAGTCGGCTGGAGGACGATGTATTGAATCTCGACGCAATTTGAGTGATCCATCGTCATTACGAAGACATGAACGTTACAATTATCTATCAGTTATGCGACGGATTCGAAAATGTAGACTCACAGGAGGACGACCAAAAGGCGCCCGAGGCAACAATAGGCCCTTGGAGACAAGTCGGCTGCAGGACGATGTATTGAATCGCGACGCAATTTGAATGTTCCATCGTCATTAGAAGGCCCTGAACGTTACAATTAACTATCAGTTTTGCGTCGGATTCGTAAATCTAGACCCACAGGAGAACGACCAAATCGCGCCAGAGGCAAAAATAGACGCTGGGGGACGAGTCGGCTGGAGGACGATGTATTGAATCGTGACGCAATTTGAGTGTTCTTTCGTCATTAGGAGGACCTGAACGTTACAATTACCTATCAGTTTTGCGTCGGATTCGAAAATGTATACTCAGAGGAGAACGAGCATAAGGTGCCCGAGGCAGCGATAGATCCTTGGAGACAGGTCGCCTGGAAGATTATATATTGAATCTTGACGCAATTTGATTGTTCCATCGTCATTAGTTGACCCTGAACATTACAATTAACTATCAGTTTCGCGTCGGATTCGTAAATCTAGACTCGTAGGAGCACGACCATAAGATGAAGCAGGCAGCAATAGACCCCAGGAGACAAGTCGGCTGGAGGACGATGTATTGAATCCCGACGCAATTTGAGTATTCCATCGTCATTAGGAGGCCCTGAACTTTATATTTAACTCTCAGTTTTGCGTCGGATTCGAAAGTCTAGACTCACAGGAGAACGACCATAAGGTGCCCGAGGCAGCAATATCCCCTTGGATACAAGTCGGCTGGAGGTAGATATATTGAATCTCGACGTAATTTGAGTGTTCCATCGTCATTAGGAGGCCCTGAACGTTACAATTAACTATCAGTTATGCGTCGGATCCGTAAATCAAGACTCACAGGAGAACGACCACAAGGTGCCCGAGGCAGCAATAGACCCTTGGAGACAAGTCGGATAGGGTCCGATGTATTGAATCTCGACGCAATTTGAGTGTTCCATCGTCATTAGGAGGACCTGAACGTTACAATTAACTATCAGTTTTACGTCGGATTCCATAATCTAGACTCAGGAGAACGACCAAAAGCGCCCGAGGGAAAAATAGACCCTTGGAGACAAGTCGGCTCGAGGACGATGTATTAAATCCCGACGCAATTTGAGTGTTCCATCGTCATTAGGAGGCCCTGAACGTTATATTTAACTCTCAGTTTTGCGTCGGATTCGAAAGTCTAGACTCACAGGAGAACGACCATAAGGTGCCCGTGGCAGCAATATCCCCTTGGATACAAGTCGGCTGGAGGACGATATATTGAATCTCGACGTAATTTGATTGTTCCATCGTCATTAGGAGCCCCTGAACTTTACAATTAACTATCAGTTTCGCGTCGGATTCGTAAATCTAGACTCACAGGAGCACGACCATAAGATCCCAGAGGCAGCCATACACCTTTGGAGACAAGTCGGCTGGAGGACGATGTATTGATTCTCGACGCAATTTGAGTGTTCCATCGTCATTAGGAGGCCCTGAACGTTACAATTAACTATCAGTTTTGCGTCGGATTCGAAAATGTAGACTCAGATGAGAACGATCATAAGGTGCCCGAGGCTTCGATAGACCCTTGGAGACAAGTCGCCTGGAGGATAATATATTGAGCCTCGACGCAATTTGATTGTTCCATCGTCATTAGTTGACCCTGAACGTTACAATTAACTATCAGTTTCGCGTCGGATTCGTAAATCTAGACTCATAGGAGCACGACCATAAGATGTAGGAGGCAGCAATGGACACCTGTAGACAAGTCGGCTGGAGGACGATGTATTGAATCTCGACGCAATTTGAGTGATCCATCGTCATTACGAAGACCTGAACGTTACAATTATCTATCAGTTATGCGACGGATTCGAAAATGTAGACTCACAGGAGGACGACCAAAAGGCGCCCGAGGCAACAATAGGCCCTTGGAGACAAGTCGGCTGCAGGACGATGTATTGAATCGCGACGCAATTTGAATGTTCCATCGTCATTAGGAGGCCCTGAGCGTTACAATTAAGTATCAGTTTTGCGTCGGATTCGATAATCTAGACTCACAGGAGAACGGCCATAATGTGCCCGAGGCAGCAATAGACCCTTGGAGACAAGTCGGCTGGAGTACGATGTATTTAATCTCGACGCAATTTGAGTGTTCCATCGTCATTAGGAGGCCCTGAAAGTTATAAATAACTATCAGTTTTTCGTCGGATTCGATAATCTAGACTCACAGGAGAACGACCATAAGGTGCCCGAGGCAGCAATAGACCCTAGGAGGCAAGTCGGCTGAAGGACCATGTATTGAATAGCGACGCAATTTGAGTTTTCCATCGTCATTAGGAGGCCCTGAACGTTACAATTAACTATCAGTTTCGCGTCGGATTCGAAAATCTAGACTCAGAGGAGAACGATCATAAGGTCCCCGAAGCAGCAATATCTCCTTAGAGACAAGTTGGCTGGATGACGATGTATTGAATCTCGACGCAATTTGAGTGTTCCATCGTCATTAGGAGGCCCTGAACGTTACAATTAACTATCAGTTTTGCGTCGGATTCGAAAATCTAGACTCAAATGAGAACGAAGACAAGGTGCCCGAGGCAGCAATATCCCCTTGGAGACAAGTCGGCTGGAGGACGATGTATTGAATCTCGACGCAATTTGAGTGATCCATCGTCATTACGAAGACCTGAACGTTACAATTATCTATCAGTTTTGCGTCGGATTACATAATCTACATTCAGGAGAACGACTAAAAGGCGCCCGAGGCAACAATAGACCCCGGGAGACGAATCGGCTGGAGGACGATGTATTGAATCGCGACGCAATTTGAGTGTTCCATCGTCGTTAGGAGGCCCTGAACGTTACAATTAACTATCAGTTTTGCGTCGGATTCGAAAATGTAGACTCAGAGGTGAACGAACATAAGGTGCCCGAGGCAGCGATAGACCCTTTGAGACAAGTCGCCTGGAGGATAATATATTGAGCCTCGACGCAATTTGATGGTTCCATCGTCATTAGTTGACCCTGAACGTTACAATTAGCTATTAGTTTCGCTTCGGATTCGTAAATCTAGACTCATAGGAGCACGACCATAAGATGTAGGAGGCAGCAATAGACCCCTGGAGACAAGTCGGCTGGAGGACGATGTATTGAATCTCGACGGAATTTGAGTGTTCCATCGTCATTACGAAGACGTGAACGTTACAATTAACTATCAGTTATGCGTCGGATTCGAAAATCTAGACTCACAGGCGGACGACCAAAAGGCGCCCGAGGCAACAATAGGCCCTTGGAGACAAGTCGGCTGGAGGACGATGTAGTGAATCTCGGAGCAATTTGAGTGTTCCATCGTCATTAGGAAGACCTGAACGTTACAATTAACTATTAGTTATGGGTCGGATTCGAAAATCTAGACTCACAAGAGACGGACCGTATTGTGCCCGACGCAGCAATATCCCCTTGGAGACAAGTCGGCTGGAGGACGATATATTCAATCTCGACGTAATTTGAGTGTTCCATCGTCATTAGGAGGCCCTGAGCGTTACAATTGACTATCAGTTATGCGTCGGATTCGTAAATATAGACTCACAGGAGAACGACCACAAGGAGCCCGAGGCAGCGATAGACCCTTGGAGACAAGTCGCCAGGAGGATAATATATTGAATCTCGACGCAATTTGATTGTTCCATCGTCATTAGTTGACCCTGAACGTTACAATTAACAATCAGTTTCGCTTCGGATTTGTAAATCTAGACTCATAGGAGCACGACCATAAGATGCCAGAGGCAGCAATAGACCCTTGGAGACAAATCGGCTGGAGGACGATGTATTGAATCTCGACACAATTTGAGTGTTCCATCGTCATTAGGAGGCCCTGAACGATACAATTAACTATCAGTTTTTGCGTCGGATCCGAAATTCTAGACTCACAGGAGAACGACCATAAGGTGCCTGAGGCAGCAATATCCCCTTGGAGACAAGTCGGCTGAAGGACGATGTATTGAATCTCGACGCAATTTGAGTGTTCCATCGTCATTAGGAGGCCCTGAACGTTACAATTAACTATCAGTTATGCGTCGAATTCGAAAATCTAGACTCGCAGGAGCCGGACCATAAGGTGCCCGAGGCAGCAATATCCGCTTGGAGACAAGTCAGCTGGAGGGCGATATATTGAATCTCGACGCAATTTCGTCTTTAGGAAGACCTGAACGTTACAAGTAACTATTAGTTATGCGTCGGATTCGAAAATCTAGACTTGCAGGAGGATGAACAAAAGGCGCCCGAGGCAACAATAGACCCTTGGAGACAGGTCGCCTGGAGGATGATGTATTGAATCGCGACGCAATTAGAATGTTCCATCGTCATTAGGAGGCCCTGTACGTTACAATTAAGTATCAGTTTTGCGTCGGATTCGATATTCTAGACTCACAGCTTTTCCGCCAAATGTGATAACCGTGAAATCCATGACCTAGCAAACTCTTTAATTGATTCCTTGTTGCATTGAAGCGTTTTCCACTCCAAAATTCTCTCAACACTTCATTTTGCTTATTGCTAGACCAATACTCATTAATAAAAGCTGTTTTAAATTCCGCTAATGTTTTACATTTCAACATAACATCAGCTGACCAACGCATGGCGTCACCTGCTAAATGGCTTCTAACAAACGAGATTTTCTCTCGTTCAGACCAAGTTGGTGGAATCACATCTTCAAAATCGTTCCAGAAATCTAGCTGATGGATATTTTTATCTGGATCGAACCACAAGAACTGCCGACACCCGATAAAAGCGGCGTTTGCAGCTACAACTTGTTGTACATTACCATTACCAGAAGTTACTGAAGCTACTTTACTCTCAATGTTAGCAATGTTAGTACTGATATTTTCTACTTTCATTTCAACATTATCTACTCTTTGCACAATATGAGTAGTGTCAGTTTTAATTGCATCTACATCTGCTTGACATATGTTTACTTTAATGTTAACATCTTTAAATCTATCTGAGCACAGTTCAGATTCCGCCTCGATCTTTTCTGTTAACTTGCGCTCCAGCTTCGCATCTTCCATTCGGAAGTCTTTGCGAACCTCAGCAACTTCGGATTTAACTGTTTTATACATTTCAGAAAACTGTTGAGCAACCTTTTTCTTAATATCATCATGGTTGTAATCAATTTTATAATTCAAACTGTCCAGATCCTCTTTCAACTTATTGCAACTAGCCTTGAAAGAATTTTCTAATTCAGCTTTATTGGATTCTAATTTATTGTCCATCGCCTCAAACCGTTTATTTAAATTGGTTTGGCTGGCCACAATTTCAGACTTTAATTCAGCATTACTGCTTTTGACCTGTTCACTTATTTCAGATTTTAATTCAGCTGTCATTTGTGCATTACTGGCAGCTATTGCTTGTAATATAACATTTAGATCAACAGCCCCAGCATCTTTGGGTTGCTCACTGGCGGGTTTTTTATCACACTCAGGTGACATAAAACTAGCTCCAATACCCGAATCATCAAAACTACATGAAACTTCTGATTGATTAGTCATATCCAACTGCTCCTTCTTAAACTCTACCATCTCTGATGACTGTTTCATTTTTAATTCATCAGAGAAACTATCATCCCATAAATTTACAATTTCTACTTTCCGCTTTACTACAGGGGTCTCTATTATTGAATCATTGCCCCTTCCCACACTACTGTCAGGAGCCAATACTTCATTTTTCACTTTAACATTACTACTTTCATGCCTATTTACTCTTGAACCGTTGTCTGGATTTACAGTTCCCTCAACAGACATAGGTTCTAATTTACGTTTAAACTCCGTTTCTTTTGGCGGTTCCATCGCCGACAGTCTTTTAGTGCAGGTTAGTAAAATTTTTAACAGCTTTTCACTTAACTTAATTCCTTCTGCACGACGTATGGCGTTGCCGGCGCGGCGTACCAGGATTCCTGACGCGACGTGGCGCGTTGAACTGCAGACGGCTCTCCGACGGCTGTTGTGTGTTAGCGTGGCCCGCAATTGCAGGCTCTGCGCCGGCTGCTCCAGCGAACGACTGCGGTGCGGCGAGACTGGCTTCTCGCGATGCCGGCAGCACCGCTAGACTCAGTGCCAGCTCCGTCAATCCAGATGCGTTGTTAATCCAATTGCGTCGTCCACATGCACACGTAACACTTTCAATGTTTTATACTCAGTTGCGTGTCGCATTCCACTCGCGAATCCGAATAGTTAAAAATCACTTTCACTTAGTTGATTTCCCGGCCGATGCACCATATGTGGGGCGGCGAATAAGTTGTAAAAACAATTAATGTAGTATCCTTGTTTGAATGTCGTAACATTTCCCGGCCGATGCACCATATGTGGGGCGGCGAATAAGTTGTAAAAACAATTAATGTAGTATCCTTGTTTGAATGTTGTAACATTTCCCGGCCGATGCACCATATGTGGGGCGGCGAATAAGTTGTAAAAACAATTAATGTAGTATCCTTGTTTGAATGTTGTAACATTTCCCGGCCGATGCACCATATGTGGGGCGGCGGATGCAGTTTGTGATAAATAATCTAATCTGATTGCTGGATAAACGCTTGCATGTAGAATCAGTTTCTGGCTTTTAGAATGTTGTTAATGCTGTCTTTCGCCGTTCTCAACACTAGCTCTCTATTTACTTTTTTGGCACCCAGAAAGTGATTTAATAAAACCTGGAACCAGTAATTAGAGATCCTAGTGTCCACTTCAATTGAGATACCATTATAGCTGCAGCTTATAGCTCTGAGGAATTAGGAGATTGTCCGGGATTTCTAATCAAAAACGGTTTTCCAAAATAGTTGAGTATATTCTGAAATTCACTGATAAAAAACACAAGTATCCCTACAACCTAACTAACAGAGCAGTTCAGAGTCTAATGCGCTGATGCAACTATAAATGTCCGAATTAAATGTTTAAAAAAATGCTCGCTATAATTTGATGAAAATATTTCATCAAACGCCACGCAAAATATTTGGTAGAATGTCTGTCCCGCGACGGCACGTGAAAATACGACAATACGCAAACTGAAGCTAGATAATGAAAATCATTCCAGAATTAACACTTCACATAAAATGTTTTCATGGTTCCGCGTATCTCTAGTAACTTAATACGGCACCCGAGGCTGTTTGTAGCAGATACACTGATGCGACGCGACTACCGACACAGATGGCGTGTCATTCAGCGTCTGGAGAGAACTGGGGCCTTGCTTCCTCGCGTAGCGTCCTTATATATAAAGCCGCGGTGCGGACGGCGAAGGGAACGCCTGATCTTTTCGGCTCTCTCGACTAGCCGCTGGGCTAGTAACGCACCACATCAAGTTACATCATAATTTATAGCTTCTTTTGCTGATGGCCGATGAAGCTCTTAATTTAAACGTACATTCAGCACGCAGGTAAGTATTGATAATAAAATTTTGACGTGGCTAAGTTGAATACTTTGGGCGAGAGAATTAATTAAATTACACTGCACGCAGTAGATGAGCTCTGAACTGCCCCTTTTGAGATCCGCTATCGCTATAATTTTATAGGTATTAAAAAGAAACTTTACACATCTTCATAATCATAGCGGACCTCCAACCTATTTAAATCTAAACATCCTAGCCTTATTTACTAGCCTACTTAATCTATCTTGCTTCCTTCAGTTTTGAGACGAAAACCACAAAATCATGAATTTCTACTAAAATCTTAATTTGTGAAATCCAAAGTACTGTTTTTGTTAAATCATTATGAAAGATGAATCTATATATAAATTTTGTAGTCTCTAGCTCTTTTCTGTTGCGCCAATGACTTTTTCAGAAAAACGTCCAAATTTCGAAAATGACTGAAGTTATCGAACTGATATTCAACACACATTAATTTAGTATTATTCCTGACATGCTAGAAAAGTTTTAGGTCATTTGCTTGATTTTTAAGGTATTGCGCAACATTTATGACGTCAGAGCTAGTTACAGCAGACTGGCTGGCACACAATGGAAACTGGTGTGAATTTACTACAGCGTGAGTAGGCTGCTTCCCTACATCACCCTCTACTTAAATTTTTTTTTGTTTATGAATGTTAATGAATGAAAAAAAAATTTAATTAAAAAAGGGAAGCAAGAGTACAGTTTAACTCCCTATGAAAATCATAATTGAAATATAAACCTGTAGAAACATTAAGGAAAACTAATTACCTACATTAATTATTTAAATTGTGGGCATGTTCACTGCCTTTCAAACAATGTCATTACTCAAAATTTTAAGCAAAGTCAACGAAATATTTTGGCATACATATTGCCTTAGACAAACAAACACATACAAATTGAAAAATTATGAAAATCTTAGATCCATTAAATACATTAAATACATTTTTACATACACAGATTCAAAGAAAATAACATGACACATAAACAGATGATTATCTCTTAGCAGTCTTTTCTAAACCTGAAAGAAAATTCCACAAATAAATTTTACACACGTGGTTGTAGCCGCTTTGGCTGGCGTCCTACACTTCCATTCACAAGGGTAGAGGAGGGGAAGTTGCTATGGTGTGCGTCCTTCACGTCCTCTCTAAATTACATGGGGGAAAGGGGAGGGGTCACTGTGAGTTGTGTCCAAGTCACTCCACGCTTTCACACAGCTACCAGGCTGGCATTATCTGGTTCGTCCTGTAGAACAAACAAAAAGAGTGCCTCACACTCTGTTCACTTAATATCTAAGGGTGGGTCACAATGAAATGGGGATATATACATTTTATCCTCCAACATTTTTCTGGAACAAAGTTAACAGAACTTTTTCAATTTTACTCTCGTGGTTACTTAATTGTCATAAAATCGGTAAACAAATGGCTCAAAACGCCGTTAGTCACGTACTAGAGAAAATCTATGCTCAAGGCATACAATCATGAATCCTATTTAATTTGAATTTATTATTTCTGGGCCGGAACACTGAACCAATGCTCGGTACATTCCTGATACATTTGTATTTTAAGCACTTAACTGACTCATCTTTGATTACCTTATTCTTAGAGATAGTATGAGTATGATTAGTGGTTGTTTTCTCAGCTTCTTTGTACATGTGAGTAACTTTTGGTAATAGTACAGTTGTGAGTGTTCAAAACACACTACGTTTAGTTGACTACTAAATCCACTTATTGGTTCTCTGCTGTTGTCAGTTCCACATCTGCAATTAGGTACTTACTTACTTTGAAGTGTATTTATGCTGAGCTAAAATAATGTTTCACGTCTGTCAGTATGTTATTTATTTATTTTGCTAGTGTATGTACTTATTTGACACTCACTCTATTAATATTTGAAGCATAGGATAGCACATTTATTTCATATTCATAGTGTACTGCAGCTGATCAGTTTGCTCACGTGGCAATCCATTTCCATTCGATCGGACCCTGAAACCTCAGGTAGTCTCTCTCGGACCTACCACTAAAGTGCATCAAGTAATTATGGACCAGCGTAATGCTAAATTCCTTAAACCTATAGGACACCATGAGCTGCTCTGTCTCATTTAACATAAGTGTACCTATGGTCGCATTCACGCCTCCAACTCATAACCTCAATACGTGTAGGTGTATCCTGTCACACACTACACTAAAATAATGGCCAGCTCCAACCTTATAAATACTTCAGGGACGTGTCCTTCACGTCTCAACCACAAACACTGCTTAATTCTATTACATTGCCTTTCCTTGCTGCACCATGTGAGTTTAATCTTACAACTTATCTGCATATTTTTCCTAACACTAAGCAATCTGTTTTACTATTTCTTAGATAGCTCTAATGTATACACTAGGTTTCACTACCACTTCAGATCCTGCTTGTACATGAATTCATACATCTTTTTAAGTTACTGTTGGTGGACCATTTCCAATAAAACAACACTTTGTAGTTACTATATTACCAGGGTACTATACATAATTGTTACTCAAATACATTTGTATCTTAATTACATCATACTTCTCTATTGTTTGTCACTATTAGGTTTGTCACATTAGGTATTTTGTTTCACTAATTGGTAGATAGAATGGTTACATAACTCATGGCTTGATAGCCATGACAGAAAATTTTCATGTCTGGAAAGAAGGGGTCGAAATTTTTGTGGATAGGAAAGATGAAGAATGTGTGAGACCTGAAATGGAAAGAAGATCTCACACAGCTGGGACTGCACAGGTGCCACACTGTGTAGAGGTTATAGAACAACCTCCTCCCTACAGCATTCATTAGTTTAATGCTGTAAAGAAGAGTTAGAAATTTTAGGTGGATAGAAAAGATGAAGAGTGAGTGAGACCTGAAAAGGAAAGAAGATCTCACACAGCTGGGACTGCACAGCTGCCACACTGTATAGAGGTTACAGAACAACCTCCTCCCTACAGCATTCATTAGCTTAATGCTGTATTGATAGTCATAACGTAAAATTTTTAGTATTTGGAAAGAAAAGGTCGAAATTTTTTTGTAGATAGGAAAGAGGAAGAATGAGTGAGATCTGAAGTGGGAAAGAAGATCTCACACAGCTGGGACTGCACAGCTGCAACACTGTGTAGAGGTTACAGAACAACCTCCTCCCTACAGCATTCATTGGTTTAATGCTGTAAAGAAGAGTTAGAAATTTTAGGTGGATAGAAAAGATGAAGAATGAGTGAGACCTGAAATGGAAAGAAGATCTCACACAGCTGGGACTGCACAGCTGCCACACTGTGTAGAGGTTACAGAACAACCTCCTCCCTACAGCATTCATTCACTACCTATGACCACGACACGTCGATCTGAAAATACTTTATGATGCCTTTTTAGAACCTGTTTCAGTTCTTCCTTTTGATTGTCTGAAATCTTATAGATTTCCTGCAACTTAGCTTCTATCTTGTCTAAAATAATTGCTTCTTCTTCTTCTTCTGTGTTTAGCTTACTTGTACCAAGATTAACATCCTCGTCCCAATACCTCCTATTTTTCAGAACTCGTATAGGCAGCTCCCAAGTTTCATGATCAGTTACTACATGTTTATCACTAAAAGGTACTATAATTACTCCGGTTATTGGCAAAACCATTTTTAACTGGCTTCTTTCAAAGTCAACAACACTCTGATATTTTGACAAGAAATCTATGCCAATTAAAACCTCAATACTGAGATTGTTTACAATTAAACATGGATGATCAATTAAATTACCATTAATGTTAAAGGGCAGTAAAGCTGCTTGCTTTACCGTTTTTGACACCTTGCCAGTAGCACCAATTATTCTTAGTCCTGATACCCTCATTACTGTAAGCTTGTCTTTACCAGGTAATGCATCAAAGAAGGACTGAGATATTGCACTCACCTCACTTCCACTGTCTAAGAGACAACGTACATTGATACCCAACATATTCACTATTATTATAGGGTGGCTTATTCTAGGTTGTACAGGTGGTTCCTCACATTCATCTAGTAGTTCCTTTTGGATTTGTCTCCAACTAAAGTGATCGACATCTGTCTTCATTACATTTAGGTCACAGTGTGTAGGGGTTTCCTGAATTACATTTTCAGCTGCCTTTTCCAGTCGGTCTATTAATTTTAAATCGAAACCCCGCACGACTTCATTACATTTAGTTTGCTGAACATGACCCAAATTACTGTAGTCTGAGCGATTCTGCGCCTCCAGACCGGGCATAACACTAGTTACAGCTAAACCACTTTTAATATTTTCGTCGGGTTCCTTCTCCAGTGACAACTGGTCACAGCTACTGGGTTCATCGACCCTCAACAGCCTACCCTCTACATTCTCACTTACCTCCTGTCCTAAATCTATTAGTACATTATCAATATCCTGCACAGGCACTTTAGATAAGAGCACATCATCCTCATTGTAAATATAAGCATGAATTTCTTCTGCTTCTTCACCTGACAATTCAGTGTTTTGTAGCTCGTCCCTATCGTTACACTGCTGCGCCTTCTCTTTCTCTTCCCACTTAGAAAGCGTCTCTAATACGGTATCTATCAAATACTGTGAGTGATCTAATATTTCTGTTGTATCCTTAGGTGCTACCGACTCTTCCTCCACATGTTCAGTCTGAGTATTCTGATCTGTCTTACCAATTCCCTTAACTACTGGCATAGGAAAAGTAACCGCCTGGTGAGCGCCAGTGTCCTCATAGACGGGAACTAGTTTTCCTGCCTCGGCATACTATTGTTTCCTTTAGTTTCATTAAGGTTAGCTGGCGTAGCCTTACTTTCCGTACTGTTGTTTACATGCATATTTCTGTTTGGAACAAAATTATTATCCCTTGGATGCCATTGTTGGTTCTGATAATTATTTCCCCAATTCCTACCTCTCTTAGGACGGCGAACACCTACTGTTCTAATGTTTACATTGCCACTTTGCTCGTTCCTAAAATTACTATTATTGTTATTGGCATTTCGGTTATTACGTGCTTGCTCCTCATTGGCAGCAACACGTTCTACACGTTCCAAATACTCAATGAAACGATCCAGATTGTCTCTAGGGGCAGATATAATTCTAGTTTGCCAATACCATGGCAGTTTGGCTTCAAGACCTAGTATAATCATTTCAGGTTTCAGCTTTTCCGCCAAATGTGACAACCGTGAAATCCATGACCTAGCAAACTCTTTAATTGATTCCTTGCCTGCATTGAAGCGTTTTCCACTCCAAAATTCTCTCAACACTTCATTTTGCTTATTGCTAGACCAATACTCATTAATAAAAGCTGTTTTAAATTCCGCTAATGTTTTACATTTCAACATAACATCAGCTGACCAACGCATGGCGTCACCTGCTAAATGTCTTCTAACAAACGAGATTTTCTCTCGTTCAGACCAAGTTGGTGGAATCACATCTTCAAAATCGTTCCAGAAATCTAGCTGATGGATATTTTTATCTGGATCGAACCGCAAGAACTGCCGACACCCGATAAAAGCGGCGTTTGCAGCTACAACTTGTTGTACATTACCATTACCAGAAGTTACTGAAGCTACTTTACTCTCAATGTTAGCAATGTTAGTACTGATATTTTCTACTTTCATTTCAACATTATCTACTCTTTGCACAATATGAGTAGTGTCAGTTTTAATTGCATCTACATCTGCTTGACATATGTTTACTTTAATGTTAACGTCTTTAAATCTATCTGAGCACAGTTCAGATTCCGCCTCGATCTTTTCTGTTAACTTGTGCTCCAGCTTCGCATCTTCCATTCGGAAGTCTTTGCGAACCTCAGCAACTTCGGATTTAACTGTTTTATACATTTCAGAAAACTGTTGAGCAACCTTTTTCTTAATATCCTCATGGTTGTAATCAATTTTATAATTCAAACTGTCCAGATCCTCTTTCAACTTATTGCAACAAGCCTTGAAAGAATTTTCTAATTCAGCTTTATTGGATTCTAATTTATTGTCCATCGCCTCAAACCGTTTATTAAAATTGGTTTGGCTGGCCACAATTTCAGACTATAATTCAGCATTACTGCTTTTGACCTGTTCACTTATTTCAGATTTTAATTCAGCTGTCATTTGTGCATTACTGGCAGCTATTGCTTGTAATATAACATTTAGATCAACAGCCCCAGCATCTTTGGGTTGCTCACTGGCTGGTTTTTTATCACACTCAGGTGACATAAAACTAGCTCCAATACCCGAATCATCAAAACTACATGAAACTTCTGATTGATTAGTCATATCCAACTGCTCCTTCTTAAACTCTACCATCTCTGATGACTGTTTCATTTTTAATTCATCAGAGAAACTATCATCCCATAAATTTACAATTTCTACTTTCCGCTTTACTACAGGGGTCTCTATTATTGAATCATTGCCCCTTCCCACACTACTGTCAGGAGACAGTACTTCATTTTTCACTTTAACATTACTACTTTCATGCCTATTTACTCTTGAACCGTTGTCTGGATTTACAGTTCCCTCAACAGACATAGGTTCTAATTTACGTTTAAACTCCGTTTCTTTTGGCGGTTCCATCGCCGACATCTTTTAGTGCAGGTTAGTAAAATTTTTAACAGCTTTTCACTTAACTTAGTTCCTTCTGCACGACGTATGGCGTTGCCGGCGCGGCGTACCAGGATTCCTGACGCGACGTGGCGCGTTGAACTGCAGACGGCTCTCCGACGGCTGTTGTGTGTTAGCGTGGCCCGCAATTGCAGGCTCTGCGCCGGCTGCTCCAGCGAACGACTGCGGTGCGGCGAGACTGGCTTCTCGCGATGCCGGCAGCACCGCTAGACTCAGTGCCAGCCCCGTCAATCCAGATGCGTTGTTAATCCAATTGCGTCGTCGACATGCACACGTAACACTTTCACTGTTTTATACTCAGTTGCGTGTCGCATTCCACTCGCGAATCCGAATAGTTAAAGATCACTTTCACTTAGTTGATTTCCCGGCCGATGCACCATATGTGGGGCGGCGAATAAGTTGTAAAAACAATTAATGTAGTATCCTTGTTTGAATGTTGTAACATTTCCCGGCCGATGCACCATATGTGGGGCGGCGAATAAGTTGTAAAAACAATTAATGTAGTATCCTTGTTTGAATGTTGTAACATTTCCCGGCCGATGCACCATATGTGGGGCGGCGAATAAGTTGTAAAAACAATTAATGTAGTATCCTTGTTTGAATGTTGTAACATTTCCCGGCCGATGCACCATATGTGGGGCGGCGAATAAGTTGTAAAAACAATTAATGTAGTATCCTTGTTTGAATGTTGTAACATTTCCCGGGCGATGCACCATATGTGGGGCGGCGGATGCAGTTTGTGATAAATAATCTAATCTGATTGCTGGATAAACGCTTGCATGTAGAATCAGTTTCTGGCTTTTAGAATGTTGTTAATGCTGTCTTTCGCCGTTCTCAACACTAGCTCTCTATTTACTTTTTTGGCACCCAGAAAGTGATTTAATAAAACCTGGAACCAGTAATTAGAGATCCTAGTGCCCACTTCAATTGAGATACCATTATAGCTGCAGCTTATAGCTCTGAGGAATTAGGAGATTGTCCGGGATTTCTAATCAAAAACGGTTTTCCAAAATAGTTGAGTATATTCTGAAATTCACTGATAAAAAACACAAGTATCCCTACAACCTAACTAACAGAGCTGTTCAAAGTCTAATGCGCTGATGCAACTATAAATGTCCGAATTAAATGTTTAAAAAAATGCTCGCCATAATTTGATAAAAATATTTCATCAAACGCCACGCTAAATATTTGGTAGAATGTCTGTCCCGCGACGGCACGTGAAAATACGACAATACGCAAACTGAAGCTAGATAATGAAAATCATTCCAGAATTAACACTTCACATAAAATGTTTTCATGGTTCCGCGTATCTCTAGTAACTTAATACGGCACCTGGGGCTGTTTGTAGCAGATACACTGATGCGACGCGACTACCGACACAGATGGCGTGTCATTCAGCGTCTGGAGAGAACTGGGGCCTTGCTTCCTCGCGTAGCGTCCTTATATATAAAGCCGCGGTGCGGACGGCGAAGGGAACGCCTGATCTTTTCGGCTCTCTCGACTAGCCGCTGGGCTAGTAACGCACCACATCAAGTTACATCATAATTTATAGGTTCTTTTGCTGATGGCCGATGAAGCTCTTAATTTAAACGTGCATTCAGCACGCAGGTAAGTATTGATAATAAAATTTTGACGTGGCTAAGTTAAATACTTTGGACGAGAGAATTAATTAAATTACGCTGCACGCAGTAGATGATCTCTGAACTGCCCCTTTTGAGATCCGCTATCGCTATAATTTTATAGGTATTAAAAAGAAACTTTACACATCTTCATAATCATAGCGGACCTCCAACCTATTTAAATCTAAACATCCTAGCCTTATTTACTAGCCTACTTAATCTATCTTGCTTCCTTCAGTTTTGAGACGAAAACCACAAAATCATGAATTTCTACTAAAATCTTAATTTGTGAAATCCAAAGTACTGTTTTTATTAAATCATTATGAAAGATGAATCTATATATAAATTTTGTAGTCTCTAGCTCTTTTCTGTTGCGCCAATGACTTTTTCAGAAAAACGTCCAAATTTCGAAAATGACTGAAATTATCGAACTGATATTTAACACACATTAATTTAGTATTATTCCTGACATGCTAGAAAAGTTTTAGGTCATTTGATTGATTTTTAAGGTATTGCGCAACATTTATGACGTCAGAGCTAGTTACAGCAGACTGGCTGGCACACAATGGAAACTGATGTGAATTTACTACAGCGTGAGTAGGCTGCTTCCCTACAAGAGGAGAACGACCATAAGGTGCCCGAGGCAGCAATAGGCCCTTGGAGACAAGTCGCCTGGAGGACGTTGTATTGAATCTCGACGCAATTTGAGTGTTCCATCGTCATTAGGAGGCCCTGAACGTTACAATTAACTATCAGTTTTGCGTCGGATTCGAAAATGTAGACTCAGAGGAGAACGACCATATGGTACCCGAGGCAGCAATAGACCCTTGGAGACAAGTCGCCTGGAGGACGATGAATTGAATCTCGACGCAATTTGATTGTTCCATCGTCATTAAGAGGCCGTGAACGTTACAATTAACTTACAGTTATGCGTCGGATTCGAAAATCAAGACTCACAGGAGCACGACCATAAGGTGCCAGAGGCAGCAATAGACCCTTTGAGACAAGTCGGCTGGAGGACGATGTATTGAATCTCGAACCAATTTCAGTGTTCCATCGTCATTAAGGGGTCGTGAACGTTACAATTAACTATGAGTTTAGCGTCGGATTCGATAATCTAGACTCCCAGGGAACGACCAAAAGGCGCCCGGGGCAACAATAGACCCTTGGAATCAGGTCGGCTGGAGGGCGATGAATTGAATCGCGACGCAATTTGAGTGTTCCATCGTCATTACGAGGCCCTGAACGTTACAATTAACTATCAGTTATGCGTCGGATTCGAAAATTTAGACTCACAGGAGGACGACCAAAAGGCGCCCGAGGCAACAATAGACCCTTGGAGACAAGTCGGCTGGAGGATAATCTATAGAATCTCGACTCTATTTCAGTGTTCCAACGTAATTTAGAGGCCCTGAACGTTACAATTAACTATCAGTTTTGCGTCGGAATCGAAAATGTAGACTCTGAGGAGAAGGACCATAAGGTGCCCGAAGCGGCAATTGACCCTTGGAGACAAGTCGGCTGGAGGACGATGTATTGAATCTCGACGTAATTTGAGTGTTCCATCGTCATTAGGCGGCCCTGAACGTTACAATTAACTATCAGTTATGCGTCGGATTCGTAAATCTAGACTCACAGGAGAACGACCACAAGGTGCCCGAGACAGCAGTAGACCCTTGGAGACAAGTCGGCTGGAGGCCGATGTATTGAATCTCGACGCAATTTGAGTGTTCCACCGTCATTAGGAGGCCCTGAACGTTACAATTAACTATTATTTTCGCGTCGGATTCGAAAATCTAGACTCACAGGAGCACGACAACAACGTGCCAGAGGCAGCAATAGACCCTTGGAGACAAGTCGGCTGGAGGCCGATGTATTGAATCTCGACGCAATCTGAGTGTTCCATCGTCATTAGGAGGCCCTGAACGTTACAATTAATTATCAGTTTTGCGTCAGATTCCATAATCTAAACTCTGGAGGACGACCAAAAGGCGAACGAGGGAACAATAGACCCTTGGAGACAAGTCGGCTCGAGGACGATGTATTAAATCGCGACGCAATTTGAGTGTTCCATCGTTATTAGGCGGCCCTGAACGTTACAATTAAATATCAGTTTTGCGTCGGATACGAAAATGTAGACTCAGACGAGAACGATCATAAGGTGCCCGAAGAAGCAATAGACCCTGGGAGACAAGACGCCTGGAGGACTATATATTGAACCTCGACGCAATTTTATTGCTCCATCGATATTAGGAGACCCTGAACTTTACAATTAACTATCAGTTTCGCGTCGTATTCGTAAATCTAGACTCACAGGAGCACGACCATAAGATGCCAGAGGCAGGAATAGATCCTTGGAGACAAGTCGGCTGGAGGATGATGTATTGAATCTCGACACAACTTGATTGTTCCATCGTCATTAGGAGGCCCTGAACGTTACAATTAACTATCAGTTTTGCGTCGGATTCAAAAGTCTAGACTCACAGGAGAACGACCATAAGGTGCCCGAGGCAGCAATATCGCCTTGGAGACAAGTCGGCTGAAGGACGATGTATTGAATCGCGACGCAATTTGAGTGTTCCATTGTCATTAGGAGGCCCTGAACGTTACAATTAACTATCAGTTATGCGTCGGATTCGAAATTGTAGTCTCACAGGAGCCGGACCATAAGGTGCCCGAGGCAGCGATATCCCCTTGGAGACCAGTCGGCTGGAGGGCGATATATTGAATCTCGACGCAATTTCGTCATTAGGAAGACCTGAACATTACAATTAACTATTAGTTATGCGTCGGATTCGAAAATCTAGACTTGCAGGAGGACGACCAAAAGGCGCCCGAGGCAACAATAGACACCTGGAGACAGGTCGCCTGGAGGACGATGTATTGAATCGCGACGCAATTTGAATGTTCCATCGTCATTAGGAGGCCCTGTACGTTACAATTAAGTATCAGCTTTGCGTCGGATTCGATATTCTAGACTCACAGGAGAACGACCATAAGGTGCCCGAGGCAGCAATATCCCCTTGGAGACAAGTCGGCTGGAGGACGATGTATTGAATCTTGAAGCAATTTGAGTGTTCCATCGTCATTAGGAGGCCCTGAACGTTACAATTAACTATTATTTTCGCGTCGGATTCAAAAATCTAGACTCACAGGAGCACGACAACAACGTGCCAGAGGCAGCAATAGACCCTTGGAGACAAGTCGGCTGGAGGCCGATGTATTGAATCTCGACGCAATCTGAGTGTTCCATCGTCATTACGAGGCCCTGAACGTTACAATTAATTATCAGTTTTGCGTCAGATTCCATAATCTAAACTCTGGAGGACGACCAAAAGGCGCCCGAGGGAACAATAGACCCTTGGAGACAAGTCGGCTCGAGGACGATGTATTAAATCGCGACGCAATTTGAGTGTTCCATCGTTATTAGGCGGCCCTGAACGTTACAATTAAATATCAGTTTTGCGTCGGATACGAAAATGTAGACTCAGAGGAGAACGATCATAAGGTGCCCGAAGAAGCAATAGACCCTGGGAGACAAGACGCCTGGAGGACTATATATTGAACCTCGACGCAATTTTATTGCTCCATCGTTATTAGGAGCCCCTGAACTTTACAATTAACTATCAGTACCGCGTCGTATTCGTAAATCTAGACTCACAGGAGCACGACCATAAGAAGCCAGAGGCAGGAATAGATCCTTGGAGACAAGTCGGCTGGAGGATGCTGTATTGAATCTCGACACAATTTGAGTGTTCCATCGACATTAGGAGGCCCTGAACATTACAATTAACTATCAGTTTTGCGTCGGATTCAAAAGTCTAGACTCACAGGAGAACGACCATAAGGTGCCCGAGGCAGCAATATCCCCTTGGAGACAAGTCGGCTGAAGGACGATGTATTGAATCTCGACGCAATTTCAGTGTTCCATCGTCATTAGGAGGCCCTGAACGTTACAATTAACTATCAGTTATGCGTCGGATTCGAAAATGTAGACTCACAGGAGCCGGACCATAAGGTGCCCGAGGCAGCGATATCCCCTTGGAGACCAGTCGGCTGGAGGGCGATATATTGAATCTCGACGCAATTTCGTCATTAGGAAGACCTGAACATTACAATTAACTATTAGTTATGCGTCGGATTCGAAAATCTAGACTTGCAGGAGGACGACCAAAAGGCGCCCGAGGCAACAATAGACACTTGGAGACAGGTCGCCTGGAGGACGATGTATTGAATCGCGACGCAATTTGAATGTTCCATCGTCATTAGGAGGCCCTGTACGTTACAATTAAGTATCAGCTTTGCGTCGGATTCGATATTCTAGACTCACAGGAGAACGACAATAAGGTGCCCGAGGCACCAATAGACCCTTGGAGACAAGTCGGCTGGAGGACGTTGTATTGAATAGCGTCGCAATTTGAGTATTCAATCGTCATTACGAGGCCCTGAACGTTACAGTTAACTATCAGTATCGCGTCGGATTTGAAAATCTAGACTCACAAGAGACGGACACTATGGTGCCCGAGGCAGCAATATCCCCTTGAAGACAAGTCGGCTGGAGGACGATGTATTGAATCTCGCTGCAATATGAGTGTTCCATCGTCATTTGGAGTCCCTGAACGTTATAATTAACTCTCAGTTTTGCGGCGGATTCAAAAATCTAGAGTACAGGAGAACGACCATAATGTGCCCGAGGCAGCAATATCCCCTTGGAGACTAGTCGGCTGGAGGACGATATATTGAATCTCGACGTAATTTGAGTCTTCCATCGTCATTAGGAGGCCCTGAACGTTACAATTAACTATTAGTTATGCGTCCGATTCGTAAATCTAGACTCACAGGAGAACGACCACAAGGTACCCGAGGCAGCAATAGACCCTTGGAGACAAGTCGGCTGGAGGCCGATGTATTGAATCTCGACGCAACTTGAGTGTTCCATCGTCATTAGAAGGGCCTGAACGTTACAATTAACTATCAGTTATGTGTCGGATTCGAAAATCTAGACTCACAGGGGGACGACCAAAAGGCGCCCGAGGCAACAATAGACCCTTGGAGACAAGATGGCTGGAGGACGATGTATTGAATCTCGACGCAATTTGAGTGTTCCATCGTCATTAGGAGGCCCTGAACGTTACAATTAACTATCAGTTTTGCGTAGGATTCGTAAATCTAGACTCACAGGAGCACGACCATAAGATGCCAGAGGCTGCAATAGACCGTTGGAGACAAGTCGGCTGGAGGATGATGTATTGAATCTCGACACAATTTAAGTGTTCCATCGTCATTAGGAGGCCCTGAACGTTACAACTAACTATCAGTTTTGCGTCGGATTCGAAAATCTAGACTCACAGGAGAACGACCATAAGGTGCCCGAGAAAGGAATATCCCCTTGGAGACAAGTCGGCTGAAGGACGATGTATTGAATCTCGACGCAATTTGAGTGTTCCATCGTCATTAGGAGGCCCTGAACGTTACAATTAACTATCAGTTATGCGTCGGATTCAAAAATGTAGCCTCACAGGAGCCGGACCTTGAGATGCTCGAGGCAGCAATATCCCCTTGGAGACCAGTCGGCTGGAGGGCGATATATTGAATCTCGACGAAATTTCGTCATTAGGAAGACCTGAATATTACAATTGACTATTAGTTATGCGTCGGATTCGAAAATCTAGACTTGCAGGAGGACGACCAAACGGCGCCCGAGGCAACAATAGACACTTGGAGACAGGTCGCCTGGGGGACGATGTAGTGAATCGCGACGCACTTTGAATGTTCCATCGTCATTAGGAGTCCCTGTACGCTACAATTAAGTATCAGTTTTTCGTCGGATTGGATATTCTAGACTCACAGAAGAACGACAATAAGGTGCCCGAGGCACCAATAGACCCTTGGAGACAAGTCGGCTGAAGGGCGATGTATTGAATCTCGTCGCAATTTGAGTTTCCATCGTCATTAGGAAGACCTGAACGTTACAAATAACTATCAGTTTTGCGTCGGATTCGAAAAAGTAGACTCAGAGGAGAACGACCATATGGTGCCCGAGGCAACAATAGACCCTTGGAGACGAGTCGGCTGGCTTACGATGTATTGAATCTCGACGCAATTTGAGTGTTCAATCGTCATTAGGAGGCCCTGAACGTTACAATTAACTATCAGTTTCGCGTCGGATTCGAAAATCAAGACACACAGGAGCACGACCATAAGGTGCCAGAGGCAGCATTAGACCCTTGGAGACAAGTCGGCTAGAGGACGATGTGTTGAATCTCGACCCAATTTGAGTGTTCCATCGTCATTAGGTGGCCGTGAACGTTACAATTAACTATGAGTTTTGAGTCGGATTCGATAATGTAGACTCACAGGAGAACGACCAAAAGGCACCCGGGGCAACACTAGACCTTTGGAGACAAGTCAGCTGGAGGACGATGTATTGAATCTCTACGCAATTTGAGTGTTCCATCGTAATTAGGAGGCGCTGAACGCTACAATTAACTATTAGTTTTGCGTCGGATTCGAAAATGTAGACTCAGAGGAGAACGACCATAAGGTGCCCGAGGCAGCAATAGACCCTTGGAGACAAGTCGGCTGGAGGCCGATGTATTTAATCTCGACGCAATTTGAGTGTTCCACCGTTATTAGGAGGCCCTGAACGTTACAATTAACTATCAGTTTTGCGTCGGATTCCATCATCTAGACTCAGGAGAACGACCAAATGGCGCCCGAGGCAACAATACTCCCTTGGATACAAGTCGGCATGAGGACGATGTATTGAATCGTGATGCAATTTGAGTGTTTCATCGCTATTAGGAGGCCCTGAACGTTACAATTAACTATCAGTTTTGCGTCGGATTCGAAAATCTAGACTCACAGGAGTACGACCATAAAGTGCCCGAGGCAGCAATATCCCCTAGGAGACAAGTCGGCTGGAGGACGATGTATTGAATCTCGACGCAGTTTGAGTGTTCCATCGTCATTAGGAAGACCTGTACGTTACAATTAACTATCAGTTATGCGTCGGATTCGAAAATCTTGACTTGCATGAGGACGACCAAAAGGCGCCCGAGGCAATAATAGACCCATGGAGACAGGTCGGCTGAAGGACGATGTATTGAATCTCGTCGCAATTTGAGTGTTCCATCGTCATTAGGAAGACCTGAACGTGACAATTAACTGTTTGTTATGCGTCGGATTCGAAAAGCTAGACTCAAAGGAGGACGACCAAAAGGCGCCCGAGGCAACAATAGACCCTTGGAGACAAGTCGGCTGGAGGACGATGTATTGAATCGCGACGCAATTTGAATGTTCCATCGTCATTAGGAGGCCCTGAGCGTTACAAATAAGTATCAGATTTGCGTCGGATTCGATAATCTAGACTCACAGAAGAACGACAATATTGTGCCCGAGGCAGCAATATCCCCTTGGAGGCAAGTCGGCTGGAAGACGATATATTGACTTTCGACGTAGTTTGAGTGTTCCATCGTCATTAGGAGGCCCTGAAAGTTACAATTAACTATCAGTTATGCGTCGGATTCGTAAATCTAGACTCACAGGAGAACGACCACAAGGTGCCCGAGGCAGCAATAGACCCTCGGAGACAAGTCGGCTGGACGACTATGTATTGAATAGCGACGCAATTTGAGTGTTCCATCGTCCTTAGGAGGCTCCGAACGATACAATTAACTATCAGTATCGCGTCGGATTTGAAAATCTAGACTCACAAGAGACGGACACTATGGTGCCCGAGGCAGCAGTATCCCCTTGAAGGCAAGTCGGCTGGAGGACGATGTGTTGAATCTCGCCGCAACTTGAGTCTTCCATCGTCATTTGGAGGCCCTGAATGTTATAATTAACTCTAAGTTTTGCGTCGGATTCGAAAATCTAGACTCACAAGAGAACGATCATAAGGTGCCCGAGGTCCGAGGCACTTGGGGACAAGTCGGCTGGAGGACGATGTATTGAATCTCGACGCAATTTGAGTGTTCCATCGTCATTAGGAGGCCCTGAACGTTACAATTAACTATCAGTTTTGCGTCGGATTCTAAAATGTAGACTCAGAGGAGAACGACCATAAGGTGCCCGAGGCAGCAATTGACCCTTGGAGACAAGTCGCCTGGAGGACGATGGATTGAATCTCGACGCAATTTGAGTGTTCCATCGTCATTAGGAGGCCCACGTTACAAATAACTATCAGTTTTGCGTCGGATTCGATAATCTAGACTCACAAAAGAACGACCATAATGTGCCCGAGGCAGCAATATCCCCTTGGAGGCAAGTCGGCTGGAGGACGATATATTGACTCTCCACGTAATTTGAGTGTTCCATCGTCATTAGGAGGCCCTGAACGTTACAATTAACTATCAGTTTTGCGTCGGATTCTAAAGTGTAGACTCAGAGGAGAACGACCATAAGGTGCCCGAGGCAGCAATTGACCCTTGGAGACAAGTCGCCTGGAGGACGATGGATTGAATCTCGACGCAATTTGAGTGTTCCATCGTCATTAGGAGGCCCACGTTACAAATAACTATCAGTTTTGCGACGGATTCGATAATCTAGACTCACAAAAGAACGACCATAATGTGCCCGAGGCAGCAATATCCCCTTGGAGGCAAGTCGGCTGGAGGACGATATATTGACTCTCCACGTAATTTGAGTGTTCCATCGTCATTAGGAGGCCCTGAACGTTACAATTAACTATCAGTTATGCGTCGGATTCGTAAATCTAGACTCACAGGAGAACGACCACAAGGTGCCCGAAGCAGCAATAGACCCTCGGAAACAAGTCGGCTAGACGACGATGTATTGAATAGCGACGCAATTTGAGTGTTCCATCGTCCTTAGGGGGCTCCGAACGTTACAATTAACTATCAGTATCACGTCGGATTTGAAAATCTAGACTCACAAGAGACGGACACTATGGTGAACGAGGCAGCAGTATCCCCTTGAGGACAAGTCGGCTGGAGGACGATGTATTGAATCTTGCCGCAATTTGAGTGTTCCATCGACATTTGGAGGCCCTGAACGTTATAATTAACTCTCAGTTTTGCGTCGGATTCGAATATCTAGACTCAAAAGAGAACGATCATAAGGTGCCCGAGTCAGCAATAGACCCTGGGGACAAGTCGGCTGGAGGACGATGTATTGAATCTCGACGCAATTTGAGTGTTCCATCATCATTAGGAGGGCCTGAACGTTACAATTAACTATCAGTTTTGCGTCTGATTCGAAAATCGAAACTCACAGGGGGACGAACAAAATGCGCCAGAGGCAACAATAGACCCTTGGAGACAAGACGGCTGGATTACGATGTATTGAATCTCGACGCAATTTGAGTGTTCCATCGTCATTAGGAGGCAATGAACGTTACAATTAACTATCAGTTTTGTGTCGGATTCGAAAATGTTGACTCAGAGGAGAACGACCATAAGGTGCCCGAGGCAGCAATAGACCCTTGGAGACAAGTCGCCTGGAGGACGATGTATTGAATCTCGACGCAATTTGAGTGTTCCATCGTCATTAGGAGGCCCTGAACGTTACAATTAACTATCAGTTTCGCGTCGGATTCGAAAATCAAGACACACAGGAGCACGACCATAAGGTGCCAGAGGCAGCATTAGACCCTTGGAGACAAGTCGGCTGGAGGACGATGTGTTGAATCTCGACCGAATTTGAGAGTTCCATCGTCATTAGGTGGCCGAGAACGTTACAATTAACTATGAGTTTTGCGTCGGATTCGATAATGTAGACTCACAGGAGAACGACCAAAAGGCAGCCGGGGCAACAATAGACCTTTGGAGACAAGTCGGCTGGAGGACGATGTATTGAATCTCGACGCAATTTGAGTGTTCCATCGTAATTAGGAGGCCCTGAACGCTACAATTAACTATCAGTTTTGCGTCGGATTCGAAAATGTAGACTCAGAGGAGAACGACCATAAGGTGCCCGAGGCAGCAATAGACCCTTGGAGACAATTCGGCTGGAGGACGATGTATTCAATCTCGACGCAATTTGAGTGATCCATCGTCATTAGGAAGCTCTGAACGTTACAATTAACTAACAGTTTTGGGTCGGATTCGATAATCAAGACTCACAGGAGAACGACCATAAGGTGCCCGAGGCAGCAATAGACCTTTGGAGACAAGTCGGCTGGAGGACGATGTATTGAATCCCGACGCAATTTGAGTGTTCCATCGTCATTAGGAGGCCCTGAACGTTATAATTAATTCTCAGTTTTGCGTCGGATTCGAATAACTAGACTCACAGGAGAACGACAATAAGATGCCCGAGCCAACAATTTCCCCTTGGAGACAAGTCGCCCGGAGGACGATGTATTGAATCTCAACGTAATTTGAGTGTTCCATTGTCATTAGGAGGCCCTGAACGTTACAATTAACTATCAGTTATGCGTCGGCTTCGTAAATCTAGACTCACAGGAAAACGACAACAAGGTGCCCAAGACAGCAATAGACCCATGGAGGCAAGTCGGCTGGTGGCCGATGAATTGAATCTCGACGCAATTTGAGTGTTCCACCGTCATTAGGAGGCCCTGAACGTTACAATTAGCTATCAGTTTTGCGTCGGATTCCATAATCTAGACTCTGGAGAACGACCAAAGGGCGCCCGTGGCAACAATAATCAGTTGGAGACTAGTCGGCTCAAGGACCATGTATTGAATCTCGACGCAATTTGAGTGTTCCATCGTCATTAGGAGGCCGTAAAAGTTACAATTAACTATCAGTTTTGCGTCGGATTCGATAATCTAGACTCGCAGGGGAACGACCATAAGTTGCACGAGGCAGCTATAGACCCTTGGAGACAAGTCGGCTGAAAGACGATGTATTGAATTGCGACGCAATTTGAGAAGTTCATCGCCATTGGGAGGCCATGAACTTTACAATTAACTATCAGATTCGCGTCTGATTTCAAAATCTAGACTCACAGGAGCCGGAATATATGGTGCCCGAAGGAGCAATAACCCCTTAGAGACAAGTCCCCTGGAGGACGATGTATTGAATCTCGACGCAATTTGAGTGTTCCATCGTCTTTAGGAGGCCCTGAAGGCTACAATTAACTATCAGTTTTGCGTCGGATTCGAAAATCTAGACTCACAGGAGAACGACCATAAGGTGCCCGAGGCAGCAAAATCCCCTTGGAGACAAGTCGGCTGGAGGACGATGAATTGAATCTCGACGCAATTTGAGTGTTCCATCGACATTAGGAGGCCATGAACGTTACAATTAACCATCTGTTTTGCGTCGGATTCGAAAATCTAGACTCACAGGAGACGGTCCATAAGATGCCCGAGGCAGCCATATCCCCTTGGAGACAATTCGCCTGGAAGACGAATTATTGAATCTGGAAGCAATATGAGTGTTCCATCGTCATTAGGAGGCCCTGAACGTTACAATTAACTATCAGTTTTGCGTCGGATTCGACAATCTAGACTCACAGGAGAACGACAATAAGGTGCCCGAGGCAGCAATAGACCCTTGGAGACAAGTCGGCTGGAAGACGATGTATTGAATCTCGAAGCAATTTGAGTGTTCCATCGTCATTAGGAGGTCCTGAACTTGACAATTAACTATCAGTTTTGCGTCGGATTCGACAATCTAGACTCACAGGAGAACGAACATAGGGTGCCCGAGGCAACAATAGACCCTTGGAGACAAGTCGGCTGGAGGACTATGTATTGAATCGCGACGGAAATTGAGTGTTGCATCGTCATTAGAAGGGACTGAACGTTACAATTAACTATCATTTTGCGTCAGATTCATTGATTTAGACCCACTGGTGAACGACCATACGGTGCCCGAGGCAGGAATAGACCCTCGGAGTCAAGTCGGCTGGAGGACGATGTATTGAATCTCGCCGCAATTTGAGTGTTCCATCGTCGTTAGGAGGCCCTGAACGTTACAATTAACTATCAGTTATGAGTCGGATTCTTAAATCTATACTCACAGGAGAACGACCACAAGGTAACCGAGGCAGCAATAGACCCTTGGAGACAAGTCGGCTGGAGGCCGATGTATTGAATCGCGATGCAATTTGAGTGATCCATCGTTATTAGGAGGCCCTGAACGTTAGAATTAACTATCAGTTTTGCGTCGGATTCGAAAACCTAGACTCGCAGGGGACGGACCATAAGGTGCCTGAGGCAGCAATATCCCTTGGAGACAAGTCGGCTGGAGGACGATGTATTGAATCTCAACGCAGTTTGAGTGTTCCATCGTCATTAGGAAGACCTGAACGTTACAATTAACTATCATTTTGCGTCGTATTCGATAATTTAGACTCACAGGAGAACGACCATAAGGTGCCCGAGGCAGCAGTAGACCCTCGGAGACAAGACGGCTGGACGACGATGTATTGAATAGGGACGCTATTTGAGTGTTCCATCGTCATTAGGAGGCCCTGAACGTTACAATTAACTATCAGTATCGCGTCGGATTTGAAAATCTAGACTCACAAGAGACGGACACTATGGTGCCCGAAGCAGCAATATCCCCTTGAAGACAAGTCGGCTGGAGGACGATGTATTGAATCTCGACGCAATTTGAGTGTTCCATCGTCATTAGGAGGCCCTGTACGTTACAATTACCTATCAGTTTTGCGACGGATTCGAAAATCTTGAGTCACAGGATTACGACCAAAAGGCGCCCGAGGCAACAATAGACCCTTGGAGACGAGTCGGCTAGCTTACGATGTATTGAATCTCGACGCAATTTGAGTGTTCCATCATCATTAGGAGGCCCTGAACGTTACAATTAACTATCAGTTTCGCGTCGGATTCGATAATCAAGACTAACAGGAGCACGGCCATAAGGTGCCAGAGGCAGCAATAGACCCTAGGAGACAAGTCGGTTGGAGGACGATGTATTGAATCCCGACGCAATTTGAGTATTCCACCGTCATTAGGTGGCCGTGAACGTTACAATTAACTATGAGTTTTGCGTCGGATTCGATAATGTAGACTAACAGTAGAACGACCAAAAGGCGCCCGGGGCAACAATAGTTCCTTTGAATCAGGTCGGCTGGAGGGCGATGAATTGAATCGCGACGCATTTTTGAGTGTTTCATCGTCATTAGGAGCCCTGAACGTTATAATTAACTCTCAGTTTTGCGTCGGATTCGAAAATCTAGACTCACCGGAGAACGACCATAAGGTGCCCGAGGCAGCAATATCCCCTTGGAGACAAGTAGGCTGGAGGCCGATGTATTGAATCTCGGCGCAATTTGAGTGTTCCATCGTCATTAGGAGGCCCTGAACGTTACAATTAACAATCAGTTATGCGTCGGATTCGAAATTTTAGACTCACAGGAGTACGACCAAAAGGCGCCCGAGGCAACAATAGACCCTTGGAGACAAGTTGGCTGGAGGACGATGTATTGAATCTCGACGCAATTTGAGTGTTCCATCGTAATTAGGAGGCCCTGAACGTTACAATTAACTATCAGTTTTGCGTCGGATTCGAAAATGTAGACTCAGAGGAGAACGACCATTCGGTGCCCGAGGCAGCAACAGACCCTTGGAGACAAGTCGGCTGGAGGACGATGTATAGAATCTCGACGCAATTTGAGTGTTCCATCGTCATTAGTAAGCTCTGAACGTTGCAATTAACTAACAGTTTTGCATCGGATTCGATAATCAAGACTGACAGGAGAACGACCATAAGCTGCAGGAGGCAGCAATAGACCCTTGGAGACAAGTCGGCTGCAGGACGATATATTGAATATCGTCGTAATTTGAGTGTTACAACGTCATTAGGAGGCCCTGAACGTTACAAGTAACTATCAGTTATGCGTCGGATTCGTAAATCTAGACTCACAGGAGAACGACCACAAGTTGCCCGAGACAGCAATAGACCCTTGGAGACAAGTCGGCTGGAGGCCGATGTATTGAATCTCGACGCAATTTGAGTGTTCCACCGTCGTTAGGAGGCCCTGAACGTTACAAATAACTATCAGTTTTGCGTCGGATTCCATAATCTAGACACAGGAGAACGACCAATAGCCTCCCGAGGCAACAATAGTCCCTTGGAGACAATTCGGCTAGAGGACGATGTATTGAATCGCGACGCATTTTGAGTGTTCCATCGTTATTAGGAGGCCCTGAATGTTACAATTAAATATCAGTTTCGCGTCGGATTCGAAAATGTAGACTCAGAGGAGAACGATCATAACGTGCCCGAGGCAGCAATAGACCCTCGGAGGCAAGTCGGCTGGAGGACGATGTATGTAATCTCGCCGCAATTTGAGTGTTCCATCGTCGTTAGGAGGCCCTGAACGTTACAATTAACTATCAGTTATGAGTCGGATTCGTAAATCTATACTCGCAGGAGAACGACCACAAGGTGCCCGAGGCAGCAATAGACCCTTGGAGACAAGAACCCTGGAGGACTATGTATTGAATCTCGACGCAATTTGATTGTTCCATCGTCATCAGGAGCCCCTGAACTTTACAATTAACTAACAATTAACTGTCAGTTTCGCGTCATATTCGTAAATCTAGATTCACAGGAGCTCGACCATAAGATGCCAGAGGCAGCAATAGACCCTTGGAGACAAGCCGGTTGGAGGACGATGTATTGAATCTCGACGCAATTTGACTGTTCCATCGTCATTAGGAGGCCGTAAAAGTTACAAATAACTATCAGTTTTGCGACGGATTCGATAATCTAGACTCACAGGAGAACGACCATAAGGTGCCCGAGGCAGCAATAGACCCTTGGAGACAAGTCGGCTGAAGGACGATGTGTTGAATTGCGACGCAATTTGAGAGTTCCATCGTCATTGGGAGGCCATGAACTTTACAAATAACTATCAGTTTCGCGTCGGATTTGAAAATCTAGACTCACAGGAGCCAGAAAATATGGTGCACGAGGGAGCAATAACCCCGTAGAGACAAGTCCCCTGGAGGACGATGTATTGCATCTCGACACAATTTGAGTGTTCCATCGTCTTTAGGAGGCCCTGAACGTTACAATTAACTATCAGTTTTGCGTCGGATTCGAAAATCTAGACTCACAGGAGAACGAACATAAGTTCCCGAGCCAGCAAAATCCCCTTGGAGACAAGTCGGCTGGAGGTCGAATTATCGAAACTCGAAGCAATTTGAGTGTTCCATCGTCATTAGGAGGCCCTGAACGTTACAATTAACTATCATTTTGCGTCGGATTCGATGATTTAGACCCACAGGAGAACGACCATAAGGTGCCCGAGGCAGCAATAGACCCTCGGAGTCAAGTCGGCTGGAGGACGATGTATTGAATCTCGCCGCAATTTGAGTGTTCCATCGTCGTTAGGAGGCCCTGAACGTTACAGTTAACTATCAGTTATGAGTCGGATTCGTAAATCTATACTCACAGGAGAACGACCACAAGGTGCCCGAGGCAGCAATAGACCCTTGGAGACAAGTCGGCTGGAGGCCGATGTATTGAATCTCGAAGCAATTTGAGTGTTCCACCGTTATTAATTGGCCCTGAACGTTACAATTAACTATCAGTTTTGAATCGGAATCCATAATCTAGACTCAGGCGAACGACCAAAAGGCGCCCGAGGCAAGAATAGTCCCTTGGATACAAGTCGGCTTGAGGACGATGTATTGAATCGCGATGCAATTTGAGTGTTCCATCGTCATTAGGTGCCCTGAACGTTACAATTAACTATCAGTTTTGCGTCGGAGTCGACAATCTAGACTCACAGGAGAACGACAATAAGGTGCCCGAGGCAGCAATAGACCCTTGGAGACAAGTCAGCTGGAGGACGATGTATTGAATCTCAACGCAGTTTGAGTGTTCCATCGTCAATAGGAAGACCTGAACGTTACAATTAACTATCAGTTATGCGTCGTATTCGAGAATCTAGACTTGCATGACGACGACCAAAAGGCGCCCGAGGTAACTATACACCCTTGGAGACAGGTCGGCTGGAGGACGATGTATTGAATCGCGACGCAATTTGAATGTTCCATCTTCATTAGGAGGCCCTGAACGTTACAGTTAACTATCAGTTATGAGTCGGATTCGTAAATCTATACTCACAGGAGAACGACCACAAGGTGCCCGAGGCAGCAATAGACCCTTGGAGACAAGTCGGCTGGAAGCCGATGTATTGAATCTCGAAGCAATTTGAGTGTTCCACCGTTATTAGGTGGCCCTGAACGTTACAATTAACTATCAGTTTTGAGTCGGAATCCATAATCTAGACTCAGGAGAACGACCAAAAGGCGCCCGAGGCAAGAATAGTCCCTTGGATACAAGTCGGCTTGAGGACGATGTTTTGAATCGCGACGCTATTTGAGTGTTCCATCGTCATTAGGATGCCCTGAACGTTACAATTAACTATCAGTATCGCGTCGGATTTGAAAATCTAGACTCACAAGAGACGGACACTATGGTGCCCGAGGCAGCAATATCCCCTTGAAGACAAGTCGGCTGGAGGACGATGTATTGAATCTCGGCGCAATTTGAGTGTTCCATCGTCATTAGAATGCCCTGAACGTTACAATGAAATATCAGTTTTGCGTCGGGTTCGAAAATGTAGACTCAGAGGAGAACGACCATTCGGTGCCCGAGGCAGCAATAGACCCTTGGAGACAAGTCGGCTGGAGGACGAGGTATAGAATCTCGACGCAATTTGAGTGTACCATCGTCATTAGGAAGCTCTGAAAGTTACAATTAACTAACAGTTTTGCATCGGATTCGATAATCAAGACTCACAGGAGTACGACCATAAGGTGCCCGAGGCAGCATTAGACTTTTGGAGACAAGTCGGCTGAAGGCCGATGTGTTGAATTGCGACGCAATTTGAGAGTTCCATCGTCATTGGGAGGCCCTGAACGTTACAATTAACTATCAGTTTTGCGTCGGATTCGAAAATCTAGACTCACAGGAGACGGACCATAAGGTGCCCGAGGCAGCAATAGACCCTCGGAGTCAAGTCGGCTGGAGGACGATGTATTGAATCTCCCGCAATTTGAGTGTTCCATCGTCGTTAGGAGGCCCTGAACGTTACAATTAACTATCAGTTATGAGTCGGATCCGTAAATCTATACTCACAGGAGAACGACCACAAGGTGCCCGAGGCAGCAATAGACCCTTGGAGACAAGTCGGCTGGAGGCCGATGTATTGAATCGCGACGCAATTTGAATGTTCCATCGTCATTAGGAGGCCCTGAACGTTAGAATTAACTATCAGTATCGCGTCGGATTTTAAAATCTAGACTCACAAGAGACGGACACTATGGTGCCCGAAGCAGCAATATCCCCTTGAAGACAAGTCGGCTGGAGGACGATGTATTGAATCTCGGCGCAATTTGAGTGTTCCATCGTTATTAGGAGGCCCTGAACGTGACAATTAACTATCAGTTATGCGTCGGATTCGAAATTTTAGACTCACAGGAGGACGACCAAAAGGCGCCCGAGGCAACAATACACCCTTGGAGACAAGTTGGCTGGAGGACGATGTATTGAATTTCGACGCAATTTGAGTGTTCCATCGTAATTAGGAGGATCTGAACGTTACAATTAACTATCAGTTTTGCGTCGGATTCGAAAATGTAGACTCAGAGGAGAACGACCATTCGTTGCCCGAGGCAGCAATAGACCCTTGGACCCAAGTCGGCTGGAGGACGATGTATAGAATATCGACGCAATTTGAGTGTTCCATCGTCATTAGGAAGCTCTGAACGTTACAATTAACTAACAGTTTTGCATCGGATTCGATAATCAAGACTCACTGGAGAACGACCATAAGGTGCCCGAGGCAGCAATAGACCCTTGGAGACAAGTCGGCTGGAGGCCGATGTATTGAATCTCGACGCAATTTGAGTGTTCCACCGTCATTAGGAGGCCCTGAACGTTACAATTAAATATCAATTTCGCGTCGGATTCGAAAATCTACACTCACATGAGAACGACCAAAAGGCGCCTGGGGCAACAATAGACCCTTGGAAACAAGTCGGCTGGAGGACGATGAGTTGAATCGCGACGCAATTTGAGTGTTCCATCGTCATTACGAGGACATGAACGTTACAATTTACTATCAGTTATGCGTCGGATTCGAAAACCTAGACTCGCAGGAGAACGACCATAAGGTGCCCGAGGCAGCAATATCCCCTTGGAGACAAGTCGGCTGGAGGACGATGTATTGAATCTCGACGCAATTTGAGTGTTCCATCGTCATTAGGAGGCCCTCAACGTGACAATTAAGTATCAGTTTTGCGTCGGATTCGAAAATCTACACTCACAGGAGAATGACCATTAGGTGCCACAGGCAGCAATGGACCCTTGGAGACAAATCGGCTGGAGGATGATGTATTGAATCGCGACGCAATGTGAGTGTTCCATCGTTATTAGGAGGCACTGAACATTACAATAAACTATCAGTTATGCGTCGGATTCGAAAATTTAGACTCACAGGAGGACGACCAAAAGGCGCCCGAGGCAACAATAGGCCCTTGGAGACAAGTAGGCTGGAGGACGATGTATTGAATATCGACGCAATTTGAGTGTTCCATCGTCATTAGGAGGCCCTGAACGTTACAATTAACTATCAGTTTCGCGTCGGATTCGAAAATCTAGTCTCACAGGAGACGGACCATATGGTGCCCGAGGCAGCAATATCCCCTTGGAGACAAGTCGGCTGGAGGACGATGTATTGAATCTCGACGCAATTTGAGTGTTCCATCGTCATTAGGAGGCCCTGAATAATATAATTAACTCTCAGTTTTGCGTCGGATTCGAAAATCTAGACTCACAGGAGAACGACCATTAGGTGCCACTGGCAGCAATAGACCCTTGGAGACAAATCGGCTGGAGGACGATGTGTTGAATCGCGACGCAATTTGAGTGTTCCATCTTCATTAGGAGGCACTGAACATTACTATTAACCATCAGTTTTGCGTCGGATTCGAAAATCTAGATTCACAGGAGACGGACCAAAAGGTGCCAGAGGCAGCAATAGACCCTTGGAGACAAGTAGGTTGGAGGACGATGTATTGAATCTCGACGCAATTTGAGTGTTCCATCGTCATTAGGAGGCTCTGAACGTTGCAATTAACTATCAGTTATGCGTCGGATTCGAAAATCTAGACTCACAGGAGGACGACCAAAAGGCGCCCGAGGCAACAATAGACCCTTGGAGACAAGTCGGCTGGAGTACGATGTATTGAATGTCGACGCAATTTGAGTGTTCCATCGTCGTTAGGAGGCCCTGAACGTTACAATTAACTATCAGTTTTGCGTCGGATTCGAAAATGTAGTCTCAGAGTGTAACCTCCCCCTCAGTTATCGACCTTAATGACAGTGAAAAATTAAACCGCATGTACCTAATGGAAATTTGGGAAAAGCAATCGTCACCGAAGTTAATCTGTCGGTAAAGAGGGAGGAATGGGTTACATCTAAATGAAAGGAAAAATGCAAATGAAACTGGTGGAAATTAATTTAAAAAGGGGTAAAGTTGATGAAGAAAGTAAATGTGCGGCTGTTACGTTAACAATTAACAAGCGGTAATTAGATATTTGAGATTTGGGGAAAATTACGGTCGCCAGTCCTAAGGACAATTACTATAGTAACTGAAAAAGAAAGGTAATTACACATATAATTAGCAATAGATGTGTGGCAACTGAAGGTTGACACGTGTAGTGTGAAAACTGAAAGTTTGTCAGAAGTAATAAATTTCGCTACACTCTGACTTAATTTAGCAAAAGAATTAATAAAACTGGAAAATCGAAAGTTATTTTAGTGACTGAAGTTAATAGTGAGCTTTCTTTCTGAAGCACATCGACATTCAGTAAAATAAGGTTAGTCTTGGACTACCTCAACAATCATTTCAAAAGCTACTTGAATCTACGCAATTTCGAAATAAGAGAATTAACTTTGAACTTGAATTAAAATGATTCTGAACAATTAACAATAGTAAAATTTAGTACGTACCAAGCTGAGCTGCAGTCACAGGTAGCTTAAATACGGTAACAAAACTCGCACTCTTAATTTGTGCTTGTGCAATCTAAATATTGTAGCCAGCTGAACTTTGAAATTAAAGCAGTGAAACCGAATGATGCTGGCGTTTGAATTTCAACGACCCTCGGGCTCATTTCGGAAAAGGAAGGGACCCTGCTTGGCAATGCAATTGGGACAATGAGCAACAAAGGTTCATGCTAAGTTGCTGTAATTTTGCGAGGCAAATGAAACAATTTGAAAAGCTGAGGTCTGCCATACAGTTCTGAAACTTTACGTGCTTTTAGTCTTCCTTGTTGGTTGATTGAAGGTTTGAAGCCGTCGATCGAGGAGGTGGCGACAGTCACTCATTGTCGGCCGTCGCTGTTGCAGAAGCTGGATGTTGGCGCGCCTTCTTCTCGACACGGTCACCAGGCGAAACGGGCTCTTGATGTGCGCCAGCTAATGCTTCCCGTCCGCGACACCATGTCAGAAACTGTCATCGCGAGTCGAGCGCAATTACATGCTGCCAAACCCCGAAAGCGCGGCAACTCGCGGGAGCGTCACACAACACACCTGCTCCACTCGCTACTCCAGCCAGACTCCAACAGCTCTGCCCGCGCTCCACGCGGCAGAGTTAACACTACCAAAGATCCTACACACTTTGAGTCTTCACACGACCTATCGATGTAATCGTTCGATAGCAGTTTTCCCTAGGCAAGACCCAGCGTAAAAATACAAATAATATTTACGAAACAAACCAATTATACATCGACATAAATGCATAAATGTATATATACAAATAGTAAAACAATTACAATATGTAAAGACACAGAAATGTCATATATTCAGGTAACAAAAATAAGGAAAACAAATTATAGTACAATAGATGGGAATAGTAGGATAAGCATTTCCGGCGTTACACGTGCCCCACATTGTCTGAGGATGTTCGTGTAACTTAAACAGACTCAGAAAATGTCCAAAAAAAAGAAACAGCGGAAATGCATATGCTCAAAACATCAACAAAATTTAGCATTCGCCTAATTAACCATAAACCAATTTTTAGACGATAATAATTGAGTGGAGACACTCCTAATCTTATTCCACTCTGTCATCTTGATCAAAATAAAACAGGTTGACAACATATTAAAATTCATAGAAAACATAGAAAGTGGTTTAGCTATTCTAAAAATCTAAATTCCTAGCAGTATCAAGAAATGGAATACTATTTACAAAATTAATTAGATCACATGGTCATAGAAAACAGGTATATCAAAATACGCAAATTAATAATTTATTACATAGAATACGTATTTTATATAAACCTTTCATAATTAATATTCTCGTCATGAGTGTGCACTTAACGCTAAACAAGAAAATAATATACAGCAGATCGACAAAAACATAAATATTGACAACAGAATTCTTTCATATCAGCTGTCCGGGAAGAAAAACAACTCCGCCTTCCGTACTCGCAAGTACAAAGAATGCCGACAGCGGCACAAGAGCCGACAGCGGCACAAGAGCCGACAGCGGTTCCGCCCCGCCAGTATTGTTGCGCCCGCCTGTGCGGCACGCTTGATCTCTCTCGCCCTTGTAACGGCATTTCCAGAACGTCCGTTTCACTGAATTCTTTCGGTAAAACTCACTCCCGAGTAATCTCAAGGAGTCCATAAACACTATCACAATGGATAACTCAACACTGTCCATCATCACACGCATGTACTAGCCTGAAACTTAAAACAGCGTCTAAGTACATCGGCAATGACTAGTAAATCACATATTTATGGAATCTTACAGCTATTTACAAAATCATATTTACATTCCTTAATCTACTGTGACTCAGCTGAAAACTTAAACTAGCAGCTTGGATTTTTCAGTTGATTAGATCATGATTAAATTGATTAAAATTAAATTGATTAATCAAAATTAATTACTTATTAATTACAACTTCTTTAATGACCTTGGTCAGTCAAAAGCATCGCCACATGGCACATCCTTAAATCTTACACTCTATATCTACATACTGTACAAATTACCCTATCTGTGGTACTAATCAATCCTTGGTTGGTACAATTTCAGGTCTACAATGTTTCGTATACCTAATAGCTTTCCAGAGCTTGGATACTCTAAGCAATAAGCATTTGTGTGAGGTATACCAATGACTTTATATGGCCCATTATAAACAAACTTAAATTTAGAGATTTCATTGTCTATCTCGCTCGATTTCTCATGAGCTTTTACAAGTACTAAGTCTCCGATCGCAAACTTAGCAAAAAGCGCTTTAGCGTCATGACGACGTATGCGAGCATCGGCTTTAAGCTTCATTACTTCTCGCAAACGATCTTTTTTCACACAAATACTAATGTCAATCTGTGGAGGGAATTTGATTATCTCTTCCACTAAACTTTTACTTCCGTCACCCAACAGGATTTCCTCTGGAGAAAATCCCGTAGATTCATGTCTCAAGGTGTTCATAATTCTCTCAAATACTGCTACATATTTGCCCCATGCCCTATGGTTGTGATGGCAATAGGTACGGGAAAGTCGGCCTCGTCTTTGTTCGTGTGTTACGTTTGACACACCGTCTACAATACATTCCAATTCACTTTCTATACTATTGTCAATGCCGAGATTCCTCACATTACAGTAGTTCAAATTCATACCTACGTCAACACCATTGGGCCAGTTAACAATGCGTATAGGCTGGTATTACCTATGCACATCGTCTCCTGCCTCGTCAAAACTAACTACTATTGTTTTATCTTGGGACGTACATGTCAAAGTTTTGCTTTCGCAATTAATCACTGCACGGTACTTTAATAGCCAATCTAACCCGATAATTACTTCCGTAGTTAAGTCTGGCACGACGACAAACTCTTGCTCAAATTGTGCCCCACATATCTCGAAGTGGACAAAAATCTGTTTTGTGACCGGTTTACTGGCCTTCCCAGTAGCACCGATAATTTTCACACCTGTTACTGGCATAACTACGATGCCAGGTCTGTCTTTCAGTAACTCAAATATTTTCCCAGATACAGCACTCAGTTCTGCACCGGTGTCAATAAACACGTTTAGTTGTAGGTCGTGCATATTAACAGACACTACTATCTGTCTACACTTGTCCTCGACTGTTTCTTCATTTTCCCACAGTAAATCCTCGTCTATATCCAGGTCATTCCAGAAAAAACCATCCGGCTTTGATCCTAAATCCGGTTTATCTGGCGGCTTTTTCAGCCTCTGTTCAAATACAGTTTTAATTTCCACACGTTTGTCCTGAGGCTTAGTCTCTAGCTTCGCCTCCAATACCGAAACCTTTTCCTGTAAATTTGTCAACTAGTGAGTGTTGCTTTGCTATCAATTCACTAATTGTCACCTTTGTTGATTCCTCTTTGGTCAGATTGATCTCATCTGCCAATCTACCTGGAGGAATGTGCCCAGTAGCATATGAAATTACTTCCTCTGGATCTGCGCAACCCACACTGCTATCGTCTGACTGTATAATGTCAGCTCTAACCTCATGCACGCTGTAATCTATGTGCTTTTCTACCAATCGTGTCCGGCTATCACTAAAATTTTCGTAATCTTTCTCCTTAATACTCTCGCAACGTTTAAACTGGAGGTTTGCGTCGGATGGGTCGGTTACTTCTATCACTATAACTTTCGGTAAAGTCTGCCTGTTAGGGCCAGAACTTTCCGTTACTACTTCAACATCTAACTCCTGCGGGACGAAACACGACGAATCTTGCTCGTGCTCCCCATTAACATCAACTATTTCTGGTAAAGTCTGCCGGTTAGGGCCAGAACTTTCCATCACTTCAGAAATACTATCTTCCTGTGGGACGAGACGCGGCAAATTCTGCCCGCGCTCTCCATAAATGCTTCTCCCGTACAGGCCTCTATAATCTCTTAGTTCGTCGTATAAGCGACCGAGCTGCCTTAACCAGACCTCATCCCTCTCTGCATCCCCTCGCTCAATGGCGGACGTGTTATCCGACATCTGATCTTCTCTCAACAATTGCGAATCATTCTTAAACTCAATCTCCAGTTCCGCTGTGGGTATTACAGCTGCCCCTTTATAATCGATTTCCAGAACACTACTTAAATTGTTCTCACTGACAGTGAATGTATTTTCTACTGCCGTGTATACAGTTGATCTACTACTTGTGGGCGCACTCCTTTCTCCTAACACTGGCACACTCTCCCGCCGTTGATTGTTCCACACGGAATTTTCATAACGACGACACCTGGGTTTTCTCCTGTTATTGGGCCGCCAAAATTTCTCCACGCCTGGTCGGCCCCTCACCGGCGCGGCTAATGGTTTCCCTGTCTCGTCCCAGCAGATACGGTCCCCGGATGCTGCTGAGGCGGCTGATCACACCCTCTGGCGTTATTACTATTCTGTGAAGCCCGTATCACGTTAGTATGATACTGGTTTCCGTCATTCCTGTTATTATTTGCATTGTACCGATTGTTATTACGGTCCGAACCATTATTGTTATTGCTGCCATGGTTGCGGTATGCATTAATTCCATGGTTATTGTTGTTGTGGTTGCTGTGGTACCCGTTGTTGTTACCACGGCCTCTACCCCTGTCGCGATTATTGCGCCAATAGTCCTTGTCCTCAATTCTTCCCAGGAAATCAATGATTGTCCTGTTATTGCTTCCTACATAGCGTTTAGCATCATCTGGAAGCTTCTTGTAGAGTTCCCAGGCTATTTCGGATTCCGTGCGGCGATCACGCAAATATTCCAACTTGCGGATCCAGCCTCGAGCCGCGCGAATTCGCATCGAAAGGCCTCGATACGACAAATTCGCGCCAGACACTTTGCTGTTTTTGCTCTGACCAGTATTCAGCCAGAAAAAAATTTTTAAATTCGTCAAAAGTCAGGTCCATAATGTTGAGGTTTAAGCCCCAACGCTTGGCATCACCAGCCAACACATCAATAATCGCATTAATTTTTCTCTCATTAGTCCATGATCTGGGTAAAACTCTTTCACAATTCTTAATGAAATCCGTCGCGTGTATACCGCCTTTTTTCAAGGGGTCGAACCGCTCCTCTTTCGTCAACAATTCCGAACTATGTGCATAGATTGGCATATAGCTCTGTTTTTCGTCAAGTTTCTTTTCTAATTCCGACACTCTCGTAATTACTTGGCAAGTGGTTGTCGCAAGCGTTTCTACTTCCCTTTTTTTTTCTTCGCAGGTATTAGCCTGCTTCGTCACTTTAGTATCTACTTCGGATACTAAAGCCTTTAAAGTTTCCACCTTCTTTTGATCCTCTTTTTTCACTAGTTGAATTTGTTCCGTCACCTAATTCTCGATGATCGGAGCAACTGATTCTCCTACACTTTTCTCGATTCTGTTAATTTCGGAATAAAAACGAGTATTTATGCTGGCAATTTCCGCCTGAACGCCTATCATTTCCTGTTTAAGATCACCGATTTCACTATTAATCACAACAATATCTTCTTTGATTTTATCAACTTTTGTGTTAACTACTCCAACATTGTTGTTAACAACATTAATAGCTTTGTTGTGACTGTCTAGCTTTCGTTCAATTTTTTCAGACTGAGCTTCTTGCTTGGTCGATTGACTCTTGATTTCGTTAATCAAAACATTCAATAAATCAGTTAAATTCCCGGAAACTACCGGTTTTACTTCCGCAGCGGCTTCCTCTTTAATTTTCCCCCCGTATTCGTCATCAAGGGATTCAGATTTGATTTTCACTTCCGATTCCGAAACACTTTCTAAAGTTTGGAATCTCATTTCTGCTCTTTGTTGCGTTTCGGCGGTCGCGTCTTTCATGCTAGCCGCCTGCCCCTGAGCAATGGGTAACGCGGTGCGCGTTTCCCACTGTTCGACCGATTGTTCCGTATCCAAGACTACCAAATTTTGGCAATTGTTGCCTTCACTCATTTTAATAATTTTCAATATAAATGCCAAATCTCAAATATAATTAGGATTACTCCGACTACTTATCCTCGCTGACGTAACGGCCTGTACGTAACCAGTACTTCGTTACGAGATTTGCAACATACAAAATTCGTGTCCAGAACAACCTCAAATCCGAAGATTGTCCTGTCACCAGGTCGCAACGTGTAACCTCCCCCTCACTTATCGACCTTAATGACAGTGAAAAATTAAACCGCGTGTACCTAATGGAAATTTGGCATGAGCAATCGTCACCGAAGTTAATCTGTCGGTAAAGAGGGAGGAAAGGGTTACATCTAAAAGAAAGGAAAAATACAAATGAAACTAGTGGAAATTAATTTTTAAAGGGGTAAAGTTGATGAAGATAGTAAATGTGCGGCCGTTACGTTAACAATTAACTAGCGGTAATTAGATATTTGAGATTTGGGGGAAATTACGGTCGCCAGTCCTAAGGACAATTACTATAGTAACTGAAAAAGAAAGGTAATTACACATATAATTAGCAATAGATGCGTGGCAACTGAAGGTTGACACGTGTAGTGTGAAAACTCTTAATTTGTGCTTGTGCAATCTAAATATTGTAGCCAGCTGAACTTTGAAATTAAAGCAGTGAAATCGAATGATGCTGGCGTTTGAATTTCAACGACCCTCGGGCTCATTTCGGAAAAGGAAGGGACCCTGCTTGGCAATGCAATTGGGACAATGAGCAACAAAGGTTCATGCTAAGTTGCTGTAATTTTGCGAGGCAAATGGAACAATTTGAAAAGCTGAGGTCTGCCATACAGTTCTGAAACTTTACGTGCTTTTAGTCTTCCTTGTTGGTTGATTGAAGGTTTGAAGCCGTCGATCGAGGAGGTGGCGACAGTCACTCATTGTCGGCCGTCGCTGTTGCAGAAGCTGGATGTTGGCGCGCCTTCTTCTCGACACGGTCACCAGGCGAAACGGGCTCTTGATGTGCGCCAGCTAATGCTTCCCGTCCGCGACACCATGTCAGAAACTATCATCGCGAGTCGAGCGCAATTACATGCTGCCAAACCCCGAAAGCGCGGCAACTCGCGGGAGCGTCACACAACACACCTGCTCCACTCGCTACTCCAGCCAGACTCCAACAGCTCTGCCCGCGCTCCACGCGGCAGAGTTAACACTACCAAAGATCCTACACACTTTGAGTCTTCACACGACCTATCGATGTAACCGTTCGATAGCAGTTTTCCCTAGGCAAGACCCAGCGTAAAAATACAAGCAATATTTACGAAACAAACCAATTATACATCGACATAAATGCATAAATAAATATATACAAATAGTAAAACAATTACAATATGTAAAGACACAGAAATGTCCTATATTCAGGTAACAAAAATAAGGAAAACAAATTATAGTACAATAGATGGGAATAGGAGTATAAGCATTTCCGGCGTTACAATAGGACAACGAGCATAAGGTGTCCTCGGCAGCATTAGACCCTTGGAGACAAGTCGCCTGGAGGACGATGTATTGAATCTCGACGCAATTTGAGTGTTCCATCGTCATTAAGAGGCCCTGAACGTTACAATTAACTGTCAGTTTCGCGTCGGATTCGAAAATCTAGACTCACAGGAGCACGACCAACAGGTGCCAAAGGCAGCAATAGATCCTTGGAGACAAGTCGGCTAGAGGACGATGTATTGAATCTCGAACCAATTTGACTGTTCCATCGTCATTAGGAGGCCCTGAAAGTTACAATTAACTATCAGTTATGCGTCGGATTTGTAAATCAAGACTCACAGGATAACGACCACAAGGTGCCCGAGGCAGCAATAGACACTTGGAGACAAGTTGGTTGGAGGACGATGTATTGAATCTCAATGCAATTTGAGTGTTCCATCGTCATTAGGAGGCACTGAACGTTACAATTAACTAAGAGTTTTGCGTCGGATTCGAAAATCTAGACTCACAGGAGAACGACCATTAGGTGCCACAGGCAGCAATAGACCCTTGGAGACAAATCGGCTGGAGGACGATGTACTGAATCGCGACGTAATTTGAGTGTTCCATCGTCATCAGGAGGCACTGAACATTACAATTAACCATCAGTTCTGCGCCGGATTCGAAATTCTAGACTCACAGGAGAACGACCGTAAGGTGCCCGAGGCAGCAATATCCCCTTGGAGACAAGTCGGCTGGAGGACGATGTATTGAATCTCGACGTAATTTGAGAGTTCCATCGTCATCAGGAGGCACTGAACATTACAATTAACCATCAGTTCTGCGTCGGATTCGAAATTCTAGACTCACAGGAGAACGACCGTAAGGTGCCCGAGGCAGCAATATCCCCTTGGAGACAAGTCGGCTGGAGGACGATGTATTGAATCTCGACGCAATTTGAGTGTTCCATCGTCATTAGGAGCCCCTGAACGTTATAATTAACTCTCAGCTTAGCGTCGGATTCGAAAATCTAGACTCGCAGAAGAACGACCATAAGGTGCCCGAGGCAGCAATATCCCCTTGGAGACAAGTCGGCTGGAGGACGATGTATTGAATCTCGAAGCAATTTGAATGTTCCATCGTCATTAGGAGGCCGTGAACGTTACAATTAACTATGAGGTTTGCGTCGGATTCGACAATCTAGACTCACTGGAGTACGACCAAAAGGCGCCCGGGGCAGCAATAGACGCTTGGAGACAAATCGGCTGGAGGACGATGTATTGAATCGCGACGCAATTTGAGTGTTCCATCGTCATTAGGAGGCACTGAACATTTCAATTAACTATCAGTTTTGCGTCGGATTCGTAAATCTAGACTCACAGGAGACGGACCATAAGGTGCCATAGTCAGCAATAGACCCTTGGAGACAATTCGGCTGGAGGACGATGTATTGAATCTCGACGCAATTTGAGTGTTCCAACGTCATTAGGAGGCCGTGTACGTTACAATAAACTATCAGTTATGCGTCGGATTCGAAAATTTAGACTCACAGGAGGACGACCAAAAGGCGCCCGAGGCAACAATAGACCTTTTGAGGCAAGTCGGCTGGAGGACGATGTATTAAATCTCGACGCAATTCGAGTGTTCCATCCTCATTAGGAGGCCCTGAACGTTACATTTAACTATCAGTTTTGCGTCGAATTTGAAAATGTAGACACAGAGGAGAACGACCATAAGGTCCCCGAGGCAGCAATAGACCCTCGGAGACAAGTCGCCTGGAGGACGATGTAATGAATATCGACGCAATTTGAGTGTTCCATCGTCATTAGGAGGTCCTGAACGTTTCAATTAACTATCAGTTTCACGTCGGATTCGAAAATCTAAACTCACAGGAGAATGACCATTAGGTGCCAGAGGCAGCCATAGACCCTTGGAGACAAGTCAGCTGGACGACGATCTATTGAATCTCGACGCAATTTGATTGTTCCATCGTCATTAGGAGGCCAAGAACATTACAATTAACTATCAGTTATGCGTCGAAATTCTAGACTCACAGGAGGACGACCAAAAGGCGCCCGAGGCAACAATAGATCCTTGGAGACGAGTCGGCTGGAGGACGATGTATTGAATCTCGACGCATTTTGAGTGTTCCATCGTCATTAGGAGGCCCTGAACGTTACAATTAGCTATCAGTTTTGCGTCGGATTCGAAAATGTAGTCTCAGAGGACAACGAGCATAAGGTGCCCTAGGCAGCATTAGACCCTTGGAGACAAGTCGCCTGGAGGACGATGTATTGAATCTCGACGCAATTTGAGTGTTCCATCGTCATTAGGAGGCCCTGAACGTTACAATTAACTGTCAGTTTCGCATCGGAATCGAATATCTAGACTCACAGGAGCACGAACAACAGGTGCCAAAGGCAGCAATAGATCCTTGGAGACAAGTCGGCTGGAGGACGATGTATTGAATCTCGAACCAATTTGAGTGTTCCATCGTCATTTGGAGACCCTGAACGTTACAATTAACTATCAGTTATGCGTCGGATTTGTAAATCAAGACTCACAGGATAACGACCACAAGGTGCCCGAGGCAGCGTCAGACACTTGGAGACAAGTTGGCTGGAGGACGATGTACTGAATCTCGTTGCAATTTGAGTGTTCCATCGTCGTTAGGAGGCACTGAACGTTACAATTAATTTTCAGTTTTGTGTCGGTTTCGAAAATCTAGACTCACAGGAGACGGACCATATGGTTCCCGAGGCTGGAGGACGATGTTTTGAATCTCGACGCAAATTGAGGGCTCCATCGTCATTAGGAGGCCCTGAACGTTGCAATTAACTAAGAGTTCTGCGTCGGATTCGAAAATCTAGACTCACAGGAGAACGACCATTAGGTGCCACAGGCAGCAATAGACCCTTGGAGACAAATCGGCTGGAGGACGATGTACTGAATCGCGACGTAATTTGAGTGTTCCATCGTCATCAGGAGGCACTGAACATTACAATTAACCATCAGTTCTGCGTCGGATTCGAAATTCTAGACTCACAGGAGAACGACCGTAAGGTGCCCGAGGCAGCAATATCCCCTTGGAGACAAGTCGGCTGGAGGACGATGTATTGAATCTCGACGTAATTTGAGTGTTCCATCGTCATCAGGAGGCACTGAACATTACAATTAACCATCAGTTCTGCGTCGGATTCGAAATTCTACACTCACAGGAGAACGACCGTAAGGTGCCCGAGGCAGCAATATCCCCTTGGAGACAAGTCGGCTGGAGGACGATGTATTGAATCTCGACGCAATTTGAGTGTTCCATCGTCATTAGGAGCCCCTGAACGTTATAATTAACTCTCAGCTTAGCGTCGGACTCGAAAATCTAGACTCGCAGAAGAACGACCATAAGGTGCCCGAGGCAGCAATATCCCCTTGGAGACAAGTCGGCTGGAGGACGATGTATTGAATCTCGAAGCAATTTGAATGTTCCATCGTCATTAGGAGGCCGTGAACGTTACAATTAACTATGAGGTTTGCGTCGGATTCGACAATCTAGACTCACTGGAGTACGACCAAAAGGCGCCCGGGGCAGCAATAGACCCTTGGAGACAAATCGGCTGGAGGACGATGTATTGAATCGCGAAGCAATTTGAGTGTTCCATCGTCATTAGGAGGCACTGAACATTTCAATTAACTATCAGTTTTGCGTCGGATTCGTAAATCTAGACTCACAGGAGACGGACCATAAGGTGCCATAGTCAGCAATAGATCCTTGGAGACAATTCGGCTGGAGGACGATGTATTGAATCTCGACGCAATTTGAGTGTTCCAACGTCATTAGGAGGCCGTGTACGTTACAATAAACTATCAGTTATGCGTCGGATTCGAAAATTTAGACTCACAGGAGGACGACCAAAAGGCGCCCGAGGCAACAATTAACCTTTTGAGGCAAGTCGGCTGGAGGACGATGTATTAAATCTCGACGCAATTCGAGTGTTCCATCCTCATTAGGAGGCCCTGAAAGTTACATTTAACTATCAGTTTTGCGTCGAATTTGAAAATGTAGACGCAGAGGAGAACGACCATAAGGTCCCCGAGGCAGCAATAGACCCTTGGAGACAAGTCGCCTGGAGGACGATGTAATTAATCTCGACGCAATTTGAGTGTTCCATCGTCATTAGGAGGTCCTGAACGTTTCAATTAACTATCAGTTTCACGTCGGATTCGAAAATCTAGACTCACAGGAGAATGACCATTAGGTGCCAGAGGCAGCCATAGACCCTTGGAGACAAGTCAGCTGGACGACGATCTATTGAATCTCGACGCAATTTGATTGTTCCATCGTCATTAGGAGGCCAAGAACATTACAATTAACTATCAGTTATGCGTCGAAATTCTAGACTCACAGGAGGACGACCAAAAGGCGCCCGAGGCAACAATAGATCCTTGGAGACGAGTCGGGTGGAGGACGATGTATTGAATCTCGACGCATTTTGAGTGTTCCATCGTCATTAGGAGGCCCTGAACGTTACAATTAGCTATCAGTTTTGCGTCGGATTCGAAAATGTAGTCTCAGAGGACAACGAGCATAAGGTGCAATAGGCAGCATTAGACCCTTGGAGACAAGTCGCCTGGAGGACGATGTATTGAATCTCGACGCAATTTGAGTGTTCCATCGTCATTACGAGGCCCTGAACGTTACAATTAACTGTCAGTTTCGCATCGGATTCGAATATCTAGACTCACAGGAGCACGACCAACAAGTGCCAAAGGCAGCAATAGATCCTTGGAGACAAGTCGGCTGGAGGACGATGTATTGAATCTCGAACCAATTTGAGTGTTCCATCGTCATTTGGAGACCCTGAACGTTACAATTAACTATCAGTTATGCGTCGGATTTGTAAATCAAGACTCACAGGATAACGACCACAAGGTGCCCGAGGCAGCATCAGACACTTGGAGACAAGTTGGCTGGAGGACGATGTACTGAATCTCGTTGCAATTTGAGTGTTCCATCGTCGTTAGGAGGCACTGAACGTTACAATTAATTTTCAGTTTTGTGTCGGTTTCGAAAATCTAGACTCACAGGAGACGGACCATGTGGTTCCCGAGGCTGGAGGACGATGTTTTGAATCTCGACGCAAATTGAGGGCTCCATCGTCATTAGGAGGCCCTGAACGTTGCAATTAACTAAGAGTTCTGCGTCGGATTCGAAAATCTAGACTCACAGGAGAACGACCATTAGGTGCCACAGGCAGTTATAGACCCTTGGAGACAAATCGGCTGGAGGACGATGTTCTGAATCGCGACGCAATTTGAGTGTTCCATCGTCATCAGGAGGCACTGAACATTACAATTAACCTTGAGTTTTGCGTCGGATTCGAAATTCTAGACTCACAGAAGACGGACCATTAGGTGCCAGTGTCAGCAATAGACCCTGGGAGACAAGTCGGCTGGAGGGCGATATATTGAATGTCGACGTAAGTTGAGTGTTCCATCGTCATTAGGAGGCCCTGAAAGTTACAATTAACTACCAGTTATGCGTCGGATTTGTAAATCTAGACTCACAGGAGAACGACCACGAGGTGCCCGAGGCAGCAATAGACCCTTGGAGACAAGTCGGCTGGTGGCCGATGTATTGAATCTCGACGCAATTTGAGTGTTCCATCGTCATTAGGATGCCCTGGACGTTACATTTAACTCTCAGTTTTGCGTCGGATTTGAAAATGTAGACTCAGAGGAGAACGACCATAAGGTGCCCGAGGCAGCAATAGACCCTTGGAGACAAGTCGCCTGGAGGCCGATGTATTGAATCTCGACGCAATTTGAGAGTTCCATCGTCATTGAGAGGCCCTGAAAGTTACAATTAACTATCAGTTTTGCGTCGGATTCGAAAATTTAGACTCACAGGAGACGGACCATAAGGTGCCAGAGGCAGCAATAGACCCTTGGAGACAAGTAGGCTGCAGGACGATATTTTGAATCTCGACGCAATTTGAGTGTTCCATCGTCATTAGGAGGCCCTCAACGTTACAATTAACTGTCAGTTTCGCGTCGGATTCGAAAATCTAGACTCACAGGAGCACGACCAACAGGTGCCAAAGGCAGCAATAGATCCTTGGAGACAAGTCGGCTAGAGGACGATGTATTGAATCTCGAACCAATTTGACTGTTCCATCGTCATTAGGAGGCCCTGAAAGTTACAATTAACTATCAGTTATGCGTCGGATTTGTAAATCAAGACTCACAGGATAACGACCACAAGGTGCCCGAGGCAGCAATAGACACTTGGAGACAAGTTGGTTGGAGGACGATGTATTGAATCTCAATGCAATTTGAGTGTTCCATCGTCATTAGGAGGCACTGAACGTTACAATTAACTAAGAGTTTTGCGTCGGATTCGAAAATCTAGACTCACAGGAGAACGACCATTAGGTGCCACAGGCAGCAATAGACCCTTGGAGACAAATCGGCTGGAGGACGATGTACTGAATCGCGACGTAATTTGAGTGTTCCATCGTCATCAGGAGGCACTGAACATTACAATTAACCATCAGTTCTGCGTCGGATTCGAAATTCTAGACTCACAGGAGAACGACCGTAAGGTGCCCGAGGCAGCAATATCCCCTTGGAGACAAGTCGGCTGGAGGACGATGTATTGAATCTCGACGTAATTTGAGAGTTCCATCGTCATCAGGAGGCACTGAACATTACAATTAACCATCAGTTCTGCGTCGGATTCGAAATTCTAGACTCACAGGAGAACGACCGTAAGGTGCCCGAGGCAGCAATATCCCCTTGGAGACAAGTCGGCTGGAGGACGATGTATTGAATCTCGACGCAATTTGAGTGTTCCATCGTCATTAGGAGCCCCTGAACGTTATAATTAACTCTCAGCTTAGCGTCGGATTCGAAAATCTAGACTCGCAGAAGAACGACCATAAGGTGCCCGAGGCAGCAATATCCCCTTGGAGACAAGTCGGCTGGAGGACGATGTATTGAATCTCGAAGCAATTTGAATGTTCCATCGTCATTAGGAGGCCGTGAACGTTACAATTAACTATGAGGTTTGCGTCGGATTCGACAATCTAGACTCACTGGAGTACGACCAAAAGGCGCCCGGGGCAGCAATAGACGCTTGGAGACAAATCGGCTGGAGGACGATGTATTGAATCGCGACGCAATTTGAGTGTTCCATCGTCATTAGGAGGCACTGAACATTTCAATTAACTATCAGTTTTGCGTCGGATTCGTAAATCTAGACTCACAGGAGACGGACCATAAGGTGCCATAGTCAGCAATAGACCCTTGGAGACAATTCGGCTGGAGGACGATGTATTGAATCTCGACGCAATTTGAGTGTTCCAACGTCATTAGGAGGCCGTGTACGTTACAATAAACTATCAGTTATGCGTCGGATTCGAAAATTTAGACTCACAGGAGGACGACCAAAAGGCGCCCGAGGCAACAATAGACCTTTTGAGGCAAGTCGGCTGGAGGACGATGTATTAAATCTCGACGCAATTCGAGTGTTCCATCCTCATTAGGAGGCCCTGAACGTTACATTTAACTATCAGTTTTGCGTCGAATTTGAAAATGTAGACACAGAGGAGAACGACCATAAGGTCCCCGAGGCAGCAATAGACCCTCGGAGACAAGTCGCCTGGAGGACGATGTAATGAATATCGACGCAATTTGAGTGTTCCATCGTCATTAGGAGGTCCTGAACGTTTCAATTAACTATCAGTTTCACGTCGGATTCGAAAATCTAAACTCACAGGAGAATGACCATTAGGTGCCAGAGGCAGCCATAGACCCTTGGAGACAAGTCAGCTGGACGACGATCTATTGAATCTCGACGCAATTTGATTGTTCCATCGTCATTAGGAGGCCAAGAACATTACAATTAACTATCAGTTATGCGTCGAAATTCTAGACTCACAGGAGGACGACCAAAAGGCGCCCGAGGCAACAATAGATCCTTGGAGACGAGTCGGCTGGAGGACGATGTATTGAATCTCGACGCATTTTGAGTGTTCCATCGTCATTAGGAGGCCCTGAACGTTACAATTAGCTATCAGTTTTGCGTCGGATTCGAAAATGTAGTCTCAGAGGACAACGAGCATAAGGTGCCCTAGGCAGCATTAGACCCTTGGAGACAAGTCGCCTGGAGGACGATGTATTGAATCTCGACGCAATTTGAGTGTTCCATCGTCATTAGGAGGCCCTGAACGTTACAATTAACTGTCAGTTTCGCATCGGAATCGAATATCTAGACTCACAGGAGCACGAACAACAGGTGCCAAAGGCAGCAATAGATCCTTGGAGACAAGTCGGCTGGAGGACGATGTATTGAATCTCGAACCAATTTGAGTGTTCCATCGTCATTTGGAGACCCTGAACGTTACAATTAACTATCAGTTATGCGTCGGATTTGTAAATCAAGACTCACAGGATAACGACCACAAGGTGCCCGAGGCAGCGTCAGACACTTGGAGACAAGTTGGCTGGAGGACGATGTACTGAATCTCGTTGCAATTTGAGTGTTCCATCGTCGTTAGGAGGCACTGAACGTTACAATTAATTTTCAGTTTTGTGTCGGTTTCGAAAATCTAGACTCACAGGAGACGGACCATATGGTTCCCGAGGCTGGAGGACGATGTTTTGAATCTCGACGCAAATTGAGGGCTCCATCGTCATTAGGAGGCCCTGAACGTTGCAATTAACTAAGAGTTCTGCGTCGGATTCGAAAATCTAGACTCACAGGAGAACGACCATTAGGTGCCACAGGCAGCAATAGACCCTTGGAGACAAATCGGCTGGAGGACGATGTACTGAATCGCGACGTAATTTGAGTGTTCCATCGTCATCAGGAGGCACTGAACATTACAATTAACCATCAGTTCTGCGTCGGATTCGAAATTCTAGACTCACAGGAGAACGACCGTAAGGTGCCCGAGGCAGCAATATCCCCTTGGAGACAAGTCGGCTGGAGGACGATGTATTGAATCTCGACGTAATTTGAGTGTTCCATCGTCATCAGGAGGCACTGAACATTACAATTAACCATCAGTTCTGCGTCGGATTCGAAATTCTACACTCACAGGAGAACGACCGTAAGGTGCCCGAGGCAGCAATATCCCCTTGGAGACAAGTCGGCTGGAGGACGATGTATTGAATCTCGACGCAATTTGAGTGTTCCATCGTCATTAGGAGCCCCTGAACGTTATAATTAACTCTCAGCTTAGCGTCGGACTCGAAAATCTAGACTCGCAGAAGAACGACCATAAGGTGCCCGAGGCAGCAATATCCCCTTGGAGACAAGTCGGCTATAGGACGATGTATTGAATCTCGAAGCAATTTGAATGTTCCATCGTCATTAGGAGGCCGTGAACGTTACAATTAACTATGAGGTTTGCGTCGGATTCGACAATCTAGACTCACTGGAGTACGACCAAAAGGCGCCCGGGGCAGCAATAGACCCTTGGAGACAAATCGGCTGGAGGACGATGTATTGAATCGCGAAGCAATTTGAGTGTTCCATCGTCATTAGGAGGCACTGAACATTTCAATTAACTATCAGTTTTGCGTCGGATTCGTAAATCTAGACTCACAGGAGACGGACCATAAGGTGCCATAGTCAGCAATAGATCCTTGGAGACAATTCGGCTGGAGGACGATGTATTGAATCTCGACGCAATTTGAGTGTTCCAACGTCATTAGGAGGCCGTGTACGTTACAATAAACTATCAGTTATGCGTCGGATTCGAAAATTTAGACTCACAGGAGGACGACCAAAAGGCGCCCGAGGCAACAATTAACCTTTTGAGGCAAGTCGGCTGGAGGACGATGTATTAAATCTCGACGCAATTCGAGTGTTCCATCCTCATTAGGAGGCCCTGAAAGTTACATTTAACTATCAGTTTTGCGTCGAATTTGAAAATGTAGACGCAGAGGAGAACGACCATAAGGTCCCCGAGGCAGCAATAGACCCTTGGAGACAAGTCGCCTGGAGGACGATGTAATTAATCTCGACGCAATTTGAGTGTTCCATCGTCATTAGGAGGTCCTGAACGTTTCAATTAACTATCAGTTTCACGTCGGATTCGAAAATCTAGACTCACAGGAGAATGACCATTAGGTGCCAGAGGCAGCCATAGACCCTTGGAGACAAGTCAGCTGGACGACGATCTATTGAATCTCGACGCAATTTGATTGTTCCATCGTCATTAGGAGGCCAAGAACATTACAATTAACTATCAGTTATGCGTCGAAATTCTAGACTCACAGGAGGACGACCAAAAGGCGCCCGAGGCAACAATAGATCCTTGGAGACGAGTCGGGTGGAGGACGATGTATTGAATCTCGACGCATTTTGAGTGTTCCATCGTCATTAGGAGGCCCTGAACGTTACAATTAGCTATCAGTTTTGCGTCGGATTCGAAAATGTAGTCTCAGAGGACAACGAGCATAAGGTGCAATAGGCAGCATTAGACCCTTGGAGACAAGTCGCCTGGAGGACGATGTATTGAATCTCGACGCAATTTGAGTGTTCCATCGTCATTACGAGGCCCTGAACGTTACAATTAACTGTCAGTTTCGCATCGGATTCGAATATCTAGACTCACAGGAGCACGACCAACAAGTGCCAAAGGCAGCAATAGATCCTTGGAGACAAGTCGGCTGGAGGACGATGTATTGAATCTCGAACCAATTTGAGTGTTCCATCGTCATTTGGAGACCCTGAACGTTACAATTAACTATCAGTTATGCGTCGGATTTGTAAATCAAGACTCACAGGATAACGACCACAAGGTGCCCGAGGCAGCATCAGACACTTGGAGACAAGTTGGCTGGAGGACGATGTACTGAATCTCGTTGCAATTTGAGTGTTCCATCGTCGTTAGGAGGCACTGAACGTTACAATTAATTTTCAGTTTTGTGTCGGTTTCGAAAATCTAGACTCACAGGAGACGGACCATGTGGTTCCCGAGGCTGGAGGACGATGTTTTGAATCTCGACGCAAATTGAGGGCTCCATCGTCATTAGGAGGCCCTGAACGTTGCAATTAACTAAGAGTTCTGCGTCGGATTCGAAAATCTAGACTCACAGGAGAACGACCATTAGGTGCCACAGGCAGTTATAGACCCTTGGAGACAAATCGGCTGGAGGACGATGTTCTGAATCGCGACGCAATTTGAGTGTTCCATCGTCATCAGGAGGCACTGAACATTACAATTAACCTTCAGTTTTGCGTCGGATTCGAAATTCTAGACTCACAGAAGACGGACCATTAGGTGCCAGTGTCAGCAATAGACCCTGGGAGACAAGTCGGCTGGAGGGCGATATATTGAATGTCGACGTAAGTTGAGTGTTCCATCGTCATTAGGAGGCCCTGAAAGTTACAATTAACTACCAGTTATGCGTCGGATTTGTAAATCTAGACTCACAGGAGAACGACCACGAGGTGCCCGAGGCAGCAATAGACCCTTGGAGACAAGTCGGCTGGTGGCCGATGTATTGAATCTCGACGCAATTTGAGTGTTCCATCGTCATTAGGATGCCCTGGACGTTACATTTAACTCTCAGTTTTGCGTCGGATTTGAAAATGTAGACTCAGAGGAGAACGACCATAAGGTGCCCGAGGCAGCAATAGACCCTTGGAGACAAGTCGCCTGGAGGCCGATGTATTGAATCTCGACGCAATTTGAGAGTTCCATCGTCATTGAGAGGCCCTGAAAGTTACAATTAACTATCAGTTTTGCGTCGGATTCGAAAATTTAGACTCACAGGAGACGGACCATAAGGTGCCAGAGGCAGCAATAGACCCTTGGAGACAAGTAGGCTGCAGGACGATATTTTGAATCTCGACGCAATTTGAGTGTTCCATCGTCATTTGGAGGCCGTGAACGGTACAATTAACTATCAGTTATGCGTCGGATTCCAAAATCTAGACTACAGGAGGACGACCAAAAGGCGCCCGAGGCAACAATAGACCCTTGGAAACAAGTCGGCTGGAGGACGATGTATTGAGTCTCGACGCAATTTGAGTGTTCCATCGTCATTAGGAGGCCCTGAATGTTATAATTAACTCACAGTTTTGCGTCGGATTCGAAAATCTAGACTCACAGGAGAACGACCAAAAGGCGCCCGAGGCAACAATAGACCCTTGGAGAGAAGTCGGCTGGAATACGATGTATTGACTCGCGACGCAATTTGAGTGTTCCTTCGTCATTAGGAGGCACTGAACATTACTATTAACCATCGGTTTTGCGTCGGATTCGAAAATCTAGACTCACAGGAGACGGACTACAGGGTGCCAGAGGCAGCAATAGACCCTTGGAGACAAGTAGGCTGGAGGACGATGTATTGAATCTCGACGCAATTTGAGTGTTCCATCGTCATTAGGAGGCCCTAAACGTTACAATTAACTATCAGTTATGCGTCGGATTCGAAAATCTAGACTCACAGGAGGACGACCAAAAGGCGCCCGAGGCAACGATAGACCCTTGGAGACAAGTCGGCTGGAGGATGATGTATTGAATCTCGACGCAATTTGAGTGTTCCATCCTCATTAGGAGGCCCTGAACGTTACAATTAACTATTAGTTTTGCGTCGGATTCGAAAATGTAGACTCAGAGGAGAACGACCATAAGGTGCCCGAGGCAGCAGTAGACTCTTGGAGACAAATCGCCTGGAGGACGATATATTGAACTCGACGCAATTTGAGTGTTCCATCTTCATTAGGAGGCCCTGAATGTAAGAATTAACTATCAGTTTTGCGTCGGATTCGAAATTCTAGACTCACAGAAGCACGACCATAAGGTGCCAGAGGCTGCAATAGATCCTTGGAGACAAGTCGGCTGGAGGACGATGTATTGAATCTCGAAGCAATTTGAGTGTTCCATCGTCATTAGGTGGCCCTTAACATTACAATTAACTCTCAGTTTCGCGTCGGATTCGAAAATCCAGACTCACAGGAGACGGACCATAAGGTGCCCGAGGCAGAAATATGCCCTTGGAATCGGGTCAGCTGGGGGACGATGTATTGAATCTCGAAGCAATTTGAGTGTTCCATCGTCATTAGGAGGCCCTGAATGTAACAATTAACTATCAGTTTTGCGTCGGATTCGAAATTCTAGACTCACAGAAGCACGACCATAAGGTGCGAGAGGCTGCAATAGACCCTTGGAGACAAGTCGGCTGGAGGACGATGTATTGAATCTCGAAGAATTTGAGTGTTCCATCGTCATTAGGTGGCCCTTAACGTTACAATTAACTCTCAGTTTCGCGTCGGATTCGAAAATCTAGACTCACAGGAGACGGACCATAAGGTGCCCGAGGCAGAAATATGCCCTTGGAGTCAGGTCAGCTGGGGGACGATGTATTGAATCTCGAAGCAATTTGAGTGTTCCATCGTCATTAGGAGGCCCTGAACGTTACAATTAACTATCAGTTTTGCGTCGGATTCGAAAATCTACAGTCACAGGAGAACGACCATAAGGTGCCCGAGGCTGCAATAGACCCTTGGAGACACGTCGTCTGATGGACGATGTATTGAATCTCGACGCAATTTGAGTGTTTCATCGTTGTTAGGATGCCTTAAACGTTACAATTAACTATCAGTTTTGCGTCGGATTCGACAATCTAGACTCACAGGAAAACGACAATAAGGTGCCCGAGGCAGCAATAGACCCCTGGAGACAAGTCGACTGTAGGACGATGTATTGAATCGCGACGGAATTTGAGAGATCCATCGTCATAAGGAGGCCCTGAACGTTACAATTAACTATCATTTTGCGTCGGATTCGATAATCTACACTCAGAGGAGAACGACCATAAGGTGCCCGAGGCAGCAATAGACCCTTGGAGACAAGTCGGCTGGAGGACGATATATTGAATCTCAACGTAATTTGAGTGTCCCATCGTCATTAGGAGGCCCTGAACGTTGCAATTAACTATCAGTTATGCGTCGGATTCGTAAATCTAGACTCACAGAAGAACGACCAGAAGGCGCCTGGGGCAACAATAGACCCTTGGAAACAAGTCGGCTGAAGGACGATGTATTGAATCGCGACGCAATTTGAGTGTTCCATCGTCATTAGGAGGACCTGAACGTTACAATTAACTATCAGTTATGCGTCGGATTCGTAAATCTAGACTCACAGGAGAACGACCACAAGGTCCCCGAGACAGCAATTGACCCTTGGAGTTAAGTCGGCTGGAGGCCGATGTATTGAATCTAGACGCAATTTGAGTGTTCCATCGTCATTAGAAGGCCCTGAACGTTACAATTAACTATCAGTTTTGCGTCGGATTGGAAAATCTAGACTCACAGGAGAACGACCATTAGGTGCCACAGGCAGCAATAGACCCTTGGAGACAAATCGGCTGGAGGACGATGTATTGAGTCGCGACGCAATTTGATTGTTCCATCGTCATTAGGAGGCACTGAACATTACAATTAAAAATTAGTTTTGCGTCGGATTCGAAAATCTAGACTCACAGGAGAACGACCATTAGGTGCCACAGGCAGCAATACACCCTTGGAGACATATCGGCTGGAGGACGATGTATTGATCGCGACGCAATTTGAGTGTTCCATCGTCATTAGGAGGACCTGAATGTTATAATTAACTCACAGTTTTTGGTCGGATTCGAAAATCTAGACTCACAGGAGGACGACCAAAAGGCGCCCGAGGCAACAATTGACCCTTGGAGACAAGTCGGCTGGAGGATGATGTATTGAATCTCGACGCAATTTGAGTGTTCCATCGTCATTAGGAGGCCCTGATGGTTACAATTAACTATCAGTTTCGCGTCGGATTCGAAAATGTAGACTCACAGGAGACGGACTATAGGGTGCCAGAGGCAGCAATAGACCCTTGGAGACAAGTCGGCTGGAGGGCGATATATTGAACTCGACGCAATTTGAGTGTTCCATCGTCATTAGGAGGCCCTGAACGTTACTAATAACTATCAGTTTTGCGTCGCATTTGAGAATTTAGACTCACAGGAGACGGACCATAAGGTGCCAGAGGCAGCAATAGACCCTTGGAGACAAGTAGGCTGCAGGACGATATATTGAATCTCGACGCAATTTGAGGGTTCCATCGTCATTTGGAGGCCGTGAACGGTACAATTAACTATCAGTTATGCGTCGGATTCCAAAATCTAGACTACAGGAGGACGACCAAAAGGCGCCCGAGGTAACAATAGACCCTTGCAGGCAAGTCGGCTGGAGGACGATGTATTGAATCTCGACGCAATTTGAGTGTTCCATCGTCATTAGGAGGCCCTGAATGTTATAATTAACTCACAGTTTTGCGTCGGATTTGAAAATCTAGACTCACAGGAGAACGACCAAAAGGCGCCCGAGGCAACAATAGACCCTTGGAGACAAGTCGGCTGGAGGATGATGTATTGAATCTCGACGCAATTTGAGTGTTCCATCCTCATTAGGAGGCCCTGAACGTTACAATTAAATATTAGTTTTGCGTCGGATTCGATAATGTAGACTCAGAGGAGAACGACCATAAGGTGCCCGAGGCAGCATTAGACTCTTGGAGACAAATCGCCTGGAGGACGATATATTGAACTCGACGCAATTTGAGTGTTCCATCGTCCTTAGGAGGCCCTGAATGTAACAATTAACTATCAGTTTCGCGTCGGATTCGAAATTCTAGTCTCACAGAAGCACGACCATAAGGTGCCAGAGGCTGCAATTGACCCTTGGAGACAAGTCGGCTGGAGGACGATGTATTGAATCTCGAAGCAATTTGAGTGTTCCATCGTCATTAGGTGGCCCTTAACGTCACAATTAACTCTCAGTTTCGTGTCGGATTCGACAATCTAGACTCACAGGAGAACGACAATAAGGTGCCCGAGGCAGCTATAGACCCTTGGAGACAAGTCGACTGGAGGACGATGTATTGAATCACGACGGAATTTCTAGACTCACAGGAGACGGACTATACGGTGCCCGAGGCAGCAACATCCCCTTGGAGACAAGTCTGCTGGAGGACGATGTATTGAATCTCGACGCAAATTGAGTGTTCCATCGTCATTAGGAGGCCCTCAACGTTACAATTAACTATCAGTTTTGCGTCGGATTGAAAAATCTAGACTCACAGGAGAACGACCATTAGGTGCCACAGGCAGCAATAGACCCTTGGAGACAAGTCGGCTGAAGGACGATGAATTGAATGTCGACGCAATTTGAGTGTTCCATCGTCAATTGGAGGCCCTGAACGTTACAATTAATTATCAGTTTTGCGTCGGATTCGAAAATGTAGACTCAGAGGAGAACGACCATAAGGTGCCCGAGGCAACAATAGGCCCTTGGAGGCAAGTCTCCTGGAGGACGATGTATTGAATCTCAACGCTATTTGAGTGTTCCATCGTCATTAGGAGGCCCTGAACGTTACCATTAACTATCAGTTACGCGTCGGATTCGAAAATCTAGACTCACAGGAGACGGACCATAAGGTGCTAGAGGCGGCAATAGACCCTTGGAGACAACTCGCCTGGAGGACGAAGTATTGAATCCCGACGCAATTTGAGTGTTCCATCGTCATTAGGAGGCCCTGAACGTTACAATTAACTATCAGTTTCGCGTCGGATTCGAGAATCTAGATTCACAGGAGACGGACTATAAGGTACCAGAGGCAGCAATAGACCCTTGGAGACAAGTAGGCTGGAGGACGATGTATTGAATCTCGACGCAATTTGAGTGTTCCATCGTCATTAGGAGGCCCTGAACGTTACAATTAACTATCAGTTATGCGTCGGATTCGAAAATCTAGACTCACAGGAGGACGACCAAAAGGCGCCCGAGGCAACAATAGGCCCTTGGAGACAAGTCGGCTGGAGGGTGATGTATTATATCTCGACGCAATTTGAGTGTTCCATCGTCATTAGGAGGCCCTGAATGTTATAATTAACTCACAGTTTTTCGTCGGATTCGAAAATCTAGACTCACAGGAGGACGACCAAAAGGCGTCCGAGGCAACAATAGACCCTTGGAGACAAGTCGGCTGGAGGGTGATGTATTAAATCTCGACGCAATTTGAGTGTTCCATCCTCATTAGGAGGCCCTGAACGTTACAATTAACTATCAGTTTTGCGTCGGATTCGAAAATGTAGACTCAGAGGAGAACAACCATAAGGTGCCCGAGGCAGCAGTAGACTCTTGGAGACAAATCGCCTGGAGGACGATATTTTGAACTCGACGCAATTTGAGTGTTTCATCGTCATTAGGAGGCCCTGAACGTTACTATTAACTATCAGTTTTGCGTCGCATTTGTAAATTTAGACTCACAGGAGACGGACCGTAAGGTGCCCGAGGCAGCAGTAGACTCTTGGAGACAAATCGCCTGGAGGACGACATTTTGAACTCGACGCAATTTGAGTGTTTCATCGTCATTAGGTGGCCCTGAACGTTACTATTAACTATCAGTTTTGCGTCGGATTTGAAAATCTAGACTCACAGGAGAACGACCAAAAGGCGCCCGAGGCAACAATAGAGCCTTGGAGAGAAGTCGGCTGGAATACGATGTATTGAATCGCGACGCAATTTGAGTGTTCCATCGTCATTAGGAGGCACTGAACATTACTATTAAAAATCGGTTTTGCGTCGGATTCGAAAATCTAGACTCACAGGAGACGGACTATAGGGTGCCAGAGGCAGCAATAGACCCTTGGAGACAAGTAGGCTGGAGGACGATGTATTGAATCTCGACGCAATTTGAGTGTTCCATCGTCGTTAGGAGGCCCTGAACGTTACAATTAACTATCAGTTATGCGTCGGATTCGAAAATCTAGACTCGCAGGAGGACGATCAAAAGGCGCCCGAGGCAACAATAGACCCTTGGAGACAAGTCGGCTGGAGGATGATGTATTGAATCTCGACGCAATTTGAGTGTTCCATCCTCATTAGGAGGCCGTGAACGTTACAATTAACTATTAGTTTTGCGTCGGATTCGAAAATGTAGACTCAGAGGTGAACGACCATAAGGTGCCCGAGGCAGCAGTAGACTCTTGGAGACAAATCGCCTGGAGGACGATATATTGAACTCGACGCAATTTGAGTGTTCCATCGTCATTAGGAGGCCCTGAATGTAACAATTAACTATCAGTTTCGCGTCGGATTCGAAATTCTAGATTCACAGAAGCACGACCATAAGGTACCAGAGGCTGCAATAGACCATTGGAGACAAGTCGGCTGGAGGACGATGTATTGAATCTCGAAGCAATTTGAGTGTTCCATCGTCATTAGGTGGCCCTTAACGTCACAATTAACTCTCAGTTTCGCGTCGGATTCGAAAATCTAGACTCACAGGAGACGGACCATAAGGTGCCCGAGGCAGAAATATGCCCTTGGAGTCAGGTCGGCTGGGGGACGATGTATTGAATATCGAAGCAATTTGCGTGTTCTATCGTCATTAGGAGGCCCTGAACGTTACAATTAAGTATCAGTTTGGCGTCGGATTCGAAAATCTGCAGTCATAGGAGAACGACCATAAGGTGCCCGAGGCAGCAATAGACCCTTGGAGGCACGTCGTCTGATGGACGATATATTGAATCTCGACGCAATTTGAGTGTTCCATCGTCATTAGGAGGCCCTGAACGTTACAATTAACTATCAGTTTCGCGTCGGATTCGAGAATCTAGATTCACAGGAGACGGACTATAAGGTGCTAGAGGCAGCAATAGACCCTTGGAGACAAGTAGGCTGGAGGACGATGTATTGAATCTCGACGCAATTTGAGTTTTCCATCGTCATTAGGAGGCCCTGAACGAGACAATTAACTATCAGTTATGCGTCGGATTCGAAAATCTAGGCTCACAGGAGGACGACCAAAAGGCGCCCGAGGCAACAATAGACCCTTGGAGACAAGTAGGCTGGAGGACGATGTATTGAATCTCGACGCAATTTGAGTGTTCCATCGTCATTAGGAGGCCCTGAACGTTACATTTAACTATCAGCTATGCGTCGGATTCGAAAATCTAGACTCGCAGGAGGACGACCAAAAGGCGCCCGAGGCAACAATAGACCCTTGGAGACAAGACGGCTGGAGGATGATGTATTGAATCTCGACGCAATTTGAGTGTTCCATCCTCATTAGGAGGCCCTGAACGTTACAATTAACTATCAGTTACGCGTCGGATTCGAAAATCTAGACTCGCAGGAGGACGACCAAAAGGCGCCCGAGGCAACAATAGATCCTTGGAGACAAGTCGGCTGGAGGATGATGTATTGAATCTCGACGCAATTTGAGTGTTCCATCCCCATTGGGAGGCCGTGAACGTTACAATTAACTATTAGTTTTGCGTCGGATTCGAAAATGTAGACTCAGAGGTGAACGACCATAAGGTGCCCGAGGCAGCAGTAGACTCTTGGAGACAAATCGCCTGGAGGACGATATATTGAACTCGACGCAATTTGAGTGTTCCATCGCCATTAGGAGGCCCTGAATGTAACAATTAACTATCAGTTTCGCGTCGGATTCGAAATTCTAGACCCACAGAAGCACGACCATAAGGTGCCAGAGGCTGCAATAGACCATTGGAGACAAGTCGGCTGGAGGACGATGTATTGAATCTCGAAGCAATTTGAGTGTTCCATCGTCATTAGGTGGCCCTTAACGTCACAATTAACTCTCAGTTTCGCGTCGGATTCGAAAATCTAGACTCACAGGAGACGGACCATAAGGTGCCCGAGGCAGAAATATGCCCTTGGAGTCAGGTCGGCTGGGGGACGATGTATTGAATATCGAAGCAATTTGCGTGTTCTATCGTCATTAGGAGGCCCTGAACGTTACAATTAAGTATCAGTTTGGGGTCGGATTCGAAAATCTACAGTCATAGGAGAACGACCATAAGGTGCCCGAGGCAGCAATAGACCCTTGGAGGCACGTCGTCTGATGGACGATGTATTGAATCTCGACGCAATTTGAGTGTTTCATCGTGATTAGGATGCCCTGAACGTTACAATTAACTATCAGTTTTGCGTCGGATTCGACAATCTAGACTCACAGGAGAACGACAATAAGGTGCCCGAGGCAGCAATAGACCCTTGGAGACAAGTCGACTGGAGGACGATGTATTGAATCGCGACGGAATTTGAGAGATCCATCATCATAAGGAGGCCCTGAACGTTACAATTAACTATCATTTTTGCTTCGGATTTGAAAATCTAGACTCACAGGAGACGGACTATACGGTGCCCGAGGCAGCAACATCCCCTTGGAGACAAGTCTGCTCTAGGACGATGTATTGAATCTCGACGCAAATTGAGTATTCCATCGTCATTAGGAGGCCCTCAACGTTACAATTAACTATCAGTTTTGCGTCGGATTGGAAAATCTAGACTCACAGGAGAACGACCATTAGGTGCCACAGGCAGCAATAGACCCTTGGAGACAAATCGGCTGGAGGACGATGTATTGAGTCGCGACGCAATTTGAGTGTTCCATCGTCATTAGGAGGCCCTGAACGTTACAATTAATTATCAGTTATGCGTCGGATTCGAAAATGTAGACTCAGAGGAGAACGACCATAAGGTGCCCGAGGCAGCAATAGACCCTTGGAGGCAAGTCGCTGGAGGACGATGAATTGAATCTCGACGCAATTTGAGTGTTCCATCGTCATTAGGAGGCCCTGAACGTTACCATTAACTATCAGTTTCGCGTCGGATTCGAAAATCTAGACTCACAGGAGAAGGACCATAAGGTGCCATAGGCAGCAATAGACCCTTGGAGACAAGTCGCCTGGAGGACGAAGTATTGAATCTCGACGCAATTTGAGTGTTCCATCGTCATTAGGAGGCCCTGAACGTTACAATTAACTATCAGTTTCGCGTCGGATTCGAGAATCTAGATTCACAGGAGACGGACTATAAGGTGCTAGAGGCAGCAGTAGACCCTTGGAGACAAGTAGGCTGGAGGACGATGTATTGAATCTCGACGCAATTTGAGTTTTCCATCGTCATTAGGAGGCCCTGAACGTTACAATTAACTATCAGTTATGCGTCGGATTCGAAAATCTAGGCTCACAGGAGGACGACCAAAAGGCGCCCGAGGCAACAATAGACCCTTGGAGACAAGTAGGCTGGAGGACGATGTATTGAATCTCGACGCAATTTGAGTGTTCCATCGTCATTAGGCGGCCCTGAACGTTACAATTAACTATCAGTTATGCGTCGGATTTGAAAATCTAGACTCGCAGGAGGACGACCAAAAGGCGCCCGAGGCAACAATAGACCCTTGGAGACAAGTCGGCTGGAGGATGATGTATTGAATCTCGACGCAATTTGAGTGTTCCATCCTCATTAGGAGGCCCTGAACGTTACAATTAACTATTAGTTTTGCGTCGGATTCGAAACTGTAGACTCAGAGGTGAACGACCATAGGGTGCCCGAGGCAGCAGTAGACTCTTGGAGACAAATCGCCTGGAGGACGATATATTGAACTCGACGCAATTTGAGTGTTCCATCGTCATTAGAAGGCCCTGAATGTAACAATTAACTATCAGTTTCGCGTCGGATTCGAGAGTCTAGATTCACAGGAGACGGACTATAAGGTGCCAGAGGCATCAATAGACACTTGGAGACAAGTAGGCTGGAGGACGATGTATTGAATCTCGACGCAATTTGAGTGTTCCATCGTCATTAGGAGGCCCTGAACGTTACAATTAACTATCAGTTATGCGTCGGATTCGAAAATCTAGACTCACAGGAGGACGACCAAAATGCGCCCGAGGCAACAATAGGCCCTTGGAGACAAGTCGGCTGGAGGGTGATGTATTAAATCTCGACGCAATTTGAGTGTTCCATCCTCATTAGGAGGCCCTGAACGTTACAATTAAGTATCAGTTTGGCGTCGGATTCGAAAATCTACAGTCATAGGAGAACGACCATAAGGTGCCCGAGGCAGTAATAGACCCTTGGAGGCACGTCGTCTGATGGACGATGTATTGAATCTCGACGCCATTTGAGTGTTTCATCGTGATTAGGATGCCCTGAACGTTACAATTAACTATGTTTTGCGTCGGATTCGACAATCTAGACTCACAGGAGAACGACAATAAGGTGCCCGAGGCAGCAATAGTCCCTTGGAGACAAGTCGACTGGAGGACGATGTATTGAATCGCGACGGAATTTGAGAGATCCATCATCATAAGGAGGCCCTGAACGTTACAATTAACTATCATTTTTGCTTCGGATTTGAAAATCTAGACTCACAGGAGACGAACTATACGGTGCCCGTGGCAGCAACATCCCCTTGGAGACAAGTCTGCTCTAGGACGATGTATTGAATCTCGACGCAAATTGAGTATTCCATCGTCATTAGGAGGCCCTCAACGTTACAATTAACTATCAGTTTTGCGTCGGATTGGAAAATCTAGACTCACAAGAGAACGACCATTAGGTGCCACAGGCAGCAATTGACCCTTGGAGACAAATCGGCTGGAGGACGATGTATTGAGTCGCGACGCAATTTGAGTGTTCCATCGTCATTAGGAGGCCCTGAACGTTACAATTAATTATCAGTTATGCGTCGGATTCGAAAATGTAGACTCAGAGGAGAACGACCATAAGGTGCCCGAGGCAGCAATAGACCCTTGGAGGCAAGTCGGCTGGAGGACGATGAATTGAATCTCGACGCAATTTGAGTGTTCCATCGTCATTAGGAGGCCCTGAACGTTACCATTAACTATCAGTTTCGCGTCGGATTCGAAAATCTAGACTCACAGGAGAAGGACCATAAGGTGCCATAGGCAGCAATAGACCCTTGGAGACAAGTAGGCTGGAGGACGATGTATTGAATCTCGACGCAATTTGAGTGTTCCATCGTCGTTAGGAGGCCCTGAACGTTACAATTAACTATCAGTTATGCGTCGGTTCGAAAATCTAGGCTCACAGGAGGACGACCAAAAGGCGCCCGAGGCAACAATAGACCCTTGGAGACAAGTAGGCTGGAGGACGATGTATTGAATCTCGACGCAATTTGAGTGTTCCATCGTCATTAGGAGGCCCTGAACGTTACAATTAACTATCAGTTATGCGTCGGATTCGAAAATCTAGACTCGCAGGAGGACGACCAAAAGGCGCCCGCGGCAACAATAGACCCTTGGAGACAAGTCGGCTGGAGGATGATGTATTGAATCTCGACGCAATTTGAGTGACCCATCCTCATTAGGAGGCCCTGAACGTTACAATTAACTATTAGTTTTGCGTCGGATTCGAAAATGTAGAATCAGAGGTGAACGACCATAGGGTGCCCGAGGCAGCAGTAGACTCTTGGAGACAAATCGCCTGGAGGACGATATATTGAACTCGACGCAATTTGAGTGTTCCATCGTCATTAGGAGGCCCTGAATGTAACAATTAACTATCAGTTTCGCGTCGGATTTGAAATTCTAGACTCACAGAAGCAAGACCATAAGGTGCCAGAGGCTGCAATAGACCATTGGAGACAAGTCGGCTGGAGGACGATGTATTGAATCTCGACGCAATTTGAGTGTTCCATCGTCATTAGGAGGCCCTGAACGTTACAATTAACTATCAGTTATGCGTCGGATTCGAAAATCTAGACTCACAGGAGGACGACCAAAATGCGCCCGAGGTAACAATAGGCCCTTGGAGACAAGTCGGCTGGAGGGTGATGTATTAAATCTCGACGCAATTTGAGTGTTCCATCCTCATTAGGAGGCCCTGAACGTTACAATTAAGTATCAGTTTGGCGTCGGATTCGAAAATCTACAGTCATAGGAGAACGACCATAAGGTGCCCGAGGCAGTAATAGACCCTTGGAGGCACGTCGTCTGATGGACGATGTATTGAATCTCGACGCCATTTGAGTGTTTCATCGTGATTAGGATGCCCTGAACGTTACAATTAACTATGTTTTGCGTCGGATTCGACAATCTAGACTCACAGGAGAACGACAATAAGGTGCCCGAGGCAGCAATAGTCCCTTGGAGACAAGTCGACTGGAGGACGATGTATTGAATCGCGACGGAATTTGAGAGATCCATCATCATAAGGAGGCCCTGAACGTTACAATTAACTATCATTTTTGCTTCGGATTTGAAAATCTAGACTCACAGGAGACGAACTATACGGTGCCCGTGGCAGCAACATCCCCTTGGAGACAAGTCTGCTCTAGGACGATGTATTGAATCTCGACGCAAATTGAGTATTCCATCGTCATTAGGAGGCCCTCAACGTTACAATTAACTTTCAGTTTTGCGTCGGATTGGAAAATCTAGACTCACAAGAGAACGACCATTAGGTGCCACAGGCAGCAATTGACCCTTGGAGACAAATCGGCTGGAGGACGATGTATTGAGTCGCGACGCAATTTGAGTGTTCCATCGTCATTAGGAGGCCCTGAACGTTACAATTAATTATCAGTTATGCGTCGGATTCGAAAATGTAGACTCAGAGGAGAACGACCATAAGGTGCCCGAGGCAGCAATAGACCCTTGGAGGCAAGTCGGCTGGAGGACGATGAATTGAATCTCGACGCAATTTGAGTGTTCCATCGTCATTAGGAGGCCCTGAACGTTACCATTAACTATCAGTTTCGCGTCGGATTCGAAAATCTAGACTCACAGGAGAAGGACCATAAGGTGCCATAGGCAGCAATAGACCCTTGGAGACAAGTAGGCTGGAGGACGATGTATTGAATCTCGACGCAATTTGAGTGTTCCATCGTCGTTAGGAGGCCCTGAACGTTACAATTAACTATCAGCTATGCGTCGGTTCGAAAATCTAGGCTCACAGGAGGACGACCAAAAGGCGCCCGAGGCAACAATAGACCCTTGGAGACAAGTAGGCTGGAGGACGATGTATTGAATCTCGACGCAATTTGAGTGTTCCATCGTCATTAGGAGGCCCTGAACGTTACAATTAACTATCAGTTATGCGTCGGATTCGAAAATCTAGACTCGCAGGAGGACGACCAAAAGGCGCCCGCGGCAACAATAGACCCTTGGAGACAAGTCGGCTGGAGGATGATGTATTGAATCTCGACGCAATTTGAGTGACCCATCCTCATTAGGAGGCCCTGAACGTTACAATTAACTATTAGTTTTGCGTCGGATTCGAAAATGTAGAATCAGAGGTGAACGACCATAGGGTGCCCGAGGCAGCAGTAGACTCTTGGAGACAAATCGCCTGGAGGACGATATATTGAACTCGACGCAATTTGAGTGTTCCATCGTCATTAGGAGGCCCTGAATGTAACAATTAACTATCAGTTTCGCGTCGGATTTGAAATTCTAGACTCACAGAAGCAAGACCATAAGGTGCCAGAGGCTGCAATAGACCATTGGAGACAAGTCGGCTGGAGGACGATGTATTGAATCTCGAAGCAATTTGAGTGTTCCATCGTCATTAGGTGGCCCTTAACGTCACAATTAACTCTCAGTTTCGCGTCGGATTCGAAAATCTAGACTCACAGGAGACGGACCATAAGGTGCCCGAGGCAGAAATATGCCCTAGGAGTCAGGTCGGCCGGGGGACGATGTATTGAATCTCGAAGCAATTTGCGTGTTCTATCGTCATTAGGAGGCCCTGAACGTTACAATTAAGTATCAGTTTTGCGTCGGATTCGAAAATCTACAGTCACAGGAGAACGACCATAAGGTGCCCGAGGCAGCAATAGACCCTTGGAGGCACATCGTCTGATGGACGATGTATTGAATCTCGACGCAATTTGAGTGTTTCATCGTGATTAGGATGCCCTGAACGCTACAATTAACTATCAGTTTTGCGTCGGATTCGACAATCTAGACTCACAGGAGAACGACAATAAGGTGCCCGAGGCAGCAATAGACCCTTGGAGACAAGTCGACTGGAGGACGATGTACTGAATCGCGACGGAATTTGGGAGATCCATAGGCATAAGGAGGCTCTGAACGTTACAATTAACTATCATTTTTGCTTCGGATTTGAAAATCTAGACTCACAGGAGACGGACTATACGGTGCCCGAGGCAGCAACATCCCCTTGGAGACAAGTCTGCTGGAGGACGATATATTGAACCTCGACGCAAATTGAGTATTCCATCGTCATTAGGAGGCCCACAACGTTACAATTAACTATCAGTTTTGCGTCGGATTGGAAAATCTAGACTCACAGGAGAAAGACCATTAGGTGCCACAGGCAGCAATAGACCCTTGGAGACAAATCGGCTGGAGGACGATGTATTGAGTCGCGACGCAATTTGAGTGTTCCATCGTCATTAGGAGGCCCTGAACGTTACAATTAATTATCAGTTATGCGTCGGATTCGAAAATGTAGACTCAGAGGAGAACGACCATAAGGTGCCCGAGGCAGCAATAGACCCTTGGGGCAAGTCGGCTGGAGGACGATGAATTGAACCTCGACGCAATTTGAGTGTTCCATCGTCATTAGGAGGCCCTGAACGTTACCATTAACTATCAGTTATGCGTCGGATTCGAAAATCTAGACTCACAGGAGGACGACCAAAAGGCGCCCGAGGCAACAATAGACCCTTGGAGACAAGTCGGCTGGAGGACGATGTATTGAATCTCGACGCAATTTGAGTGTTCCATCGTCATTAGGAGGCCCTGAATGTAACAATTAACTATCAGTTTCGCGTCGGATTCGAAATTCTAGACTCACAGAAGCACGACCATAAGGTGCCAGAGGCAGCAATTGACCCTTGGAGACAAGTCGGCTGGAGGACGATATATTGAATCTGGAAGCAATTTGAGTGTTCCATCGTCATTAGGAGGCCGTGAACGTTACAATTAACTATGAGTTTTGCGTCGGATTCGATAATCTAGACTCACAGGAGAACGACCTAAAGGCGCCCGGGGAAACAATAGACCCTTGGAAACAATTCGGCTGGAGGACGATAAATTGAATCGCGACGCAATTTGAGTGTTCCATCGTCATTGGGAGGCCCTGAACGTTACAATTAACTATCATTTTGCGTCGGATTCGATAATCTAGACTCAGAGGAGAACGACCATAAGGTGCCCGAGGCAGCAATAGACCCTTGGAGACAAGTCGGCTGGAGGACGATATATTGAATCTCGACGTAATTTGAGTGTTCCATCGTCATTAGGAGGCCCTGAACGTTGCTATTAACTATCAGTTATGCGTCGGATTCGTAAATGTAGACTCACAGGAGTACGACCAGAAGGCGCCTGGGGCAACAATAGACGCTTGGAAACAAGTCGGCTGGAGGACGATGTATTGAATCGCGACGCAATTTGAGTGTTCCATCGTCATTAGGAGGCCCTGAAAGTTACAATTAACTATCAGTTATGCGTCGGATTCGTAAATCTAGTCTCACAGGAGAACGACCACAAGGTCCCCGAGGCAGCAATAGACTCTTGGAGTTAAGTCGGCTGGAGGCCGATGTATGGAATCTCGACGTAATTTGAGTGTTCCATCGTCATTAGAAGGCCCTGAACGTTACAATTACCTATCAGTTTTGCATCGGATTCGTAAATCTATACTCACAGGAGAACGACCACAAGGTCCGCGAGGCAGCAATAGACCCTTGGAGTTAAGTTGGCTGAGGCCGATGTACTAAATCTCGACGCAATTTGAGTGTTCCATCGTCATTAGGAGGCACTGAACGTTACAATTAACATTCAGTTTTGCGTCGGTTGCGAAAATCTATACTCACAGGAGAACGACCAATAGGTGCAACAAGCAGCAATAGACCCTTGGAGACAAATTGGCTGGAGAACGATGTGTTGAATCGCGACTCAATTTGAGTGTTCCTTCGTCATTAGGAGGCACTGAACATTACAATTAACTATCAGTTTTGCGTTGGATTCGAAAATGTAGACTGAAACGACCATAAGGTGCCCGAGGCAGCAACAGACCCTTGGTGACAAGTCGCCTGGAGGACGATGTATTGATTCTCGACGCATCGTCATTAGGAGGCCTCGAATGTTACAACTAACTATCAGTTTCGCGTCGGATTCGAAAATCTAGACTCACAGGAGACGGACCATAAGGTGCCAGAGGCAGCAAGAGATCCTTGGAGACAAGTCGGCTGGAGGACGATGTATTGAATCTCGACGCAATTTGAGTGTTCCATCGTCATTAGGAAGCCCTGAATGTAACAATTAACTATCAGTTTCGCGTCGGATTCGAAATTCTAGACTCACAGATGCACGACCTTAAGGTGCCAGAGGCAGCAATAGACCCTTGGAGACAAGTCGGCTGGAGGACGATGTATTGAATCTCGAAGCAATTTGAGTGTTCCATCGTCATTAGGAGGCCGTGAACGTAACAATTAACTGTGAGTTTTGCGTCGGATTCGATAATCTAGACTCACAGGAGAACGACAAAAGGCGCCCGGGGTAACAATAGACCCTTGGAAACAATTTGGCTGGAGGACTATGAATTGAATCGCGACGCAATTTGAGTGTTCCATCGTCATTAGGAGGCCCTGAATGTTATAATTAACTCACAGTTTTTCGTCGGATTCGAAAATCTAGACTCACAGGAGGACGACCAAAAGGCGCCCGAGGCAACAACAGACCCTTGGAGACAAGTCAGCTGGAGGATGATGTATTAAATCTCGACGCAATTTGAGTGTTCCATCCTCATTAGGAGGCCCTGAACGTTACAATTAACTATTAGTTTTGCGTCGGATTCGAAAATGTAGACTCAGAGGAGAACGACCATAAGTTGCCCGAGGCAGCAGTAGACTCTTGGAGACAAATCGCCTGGAGGACGATTTATTGAACTCGACGCAATTTGAGTGTTCCATCGTCATTAGGAGGCCCTGAACGTTACTATTAACTATCAGTTTTGCGTCGCATTTGAAAATTTAGACGCACAGGAGACTGACCATAGGGTGCCAGAGGCAGCAATAGACCCTTGGAGACAAGTAGGCTGCAGGACGATATATTGAATCTCGACGCAATGTGAGTGTTCCGTCGTCATTTGGAGGCCGTGAACGGTACAATTAACTATCAGTTATGCGTCGGATTCCAAAATCTAGACTACAGGAGGACCACCAAAAGGCGCCCGAGGCAACAATAGACCCTTACAGACAAGTCGGCTGGAGGACGATGTATTGAATCTCGACGCAATTTCAGTGTTCCATCGTCATTAGGAGGCCCTGAATGTTATAATTAACTCACAGTTTTGCGTCGGATTTGAAAATCTAGACTTACAGGAGAACGACCAAAAGGCGCCCGAGGCAACAATAGAGCCTTGGAGAGAAGTCGGCTGGAATACGATGTATTGAATCGCGACGCAATTTGAGTGTTCCATCGTCATTAGGAGGCACTGAACATTACTATTAACCATCGGTTTTGCGTCGGATTCGAAAATCTAGACTCACAGGAGACGGACTATAGGGTGCCAGAGGCAGCAATAGACCCTTGGAGACAAGTAGGCCGGAGGACGATGTATTGAATCTCGACGCAATTTGAGTGTTCCGTCGTCATTAGGAGGCCATGAACGTTACAATTAAGTATCAGTTATGCGTCGGATTCAAAAATCTAGACTCGCAGGAGGACGACTAAAAGGCGCCCGAGGCAACAATAGACCCTTGGAGACTAGTCGGCTGGAGGATATGTATTGAATCTCGACGCAATTTGAGTGTTCCATCCTCATTAGGAGGCCCTGAACGTTACAATTAACTATTAGTTTTGCGTCGGATTCGAAAATGTAGACTCAGAGGTGAACGACCATAAGGTGCCCGAGGCAGCAGTAGACTCTTGGAGACAAATCGCCTGGAGGACGATATATTGAACTCGACGCAATTTGAGTGTTCCATCGTCATTAGGAGGCCCTGAATGAAACAATTAACTATCAGTTTCGCGTCGGATTCGAAATTCTAGACTCACAGAAGCACGACCATAAGGTGCCAGAGGCTGCAATAGACCATTGGAGACAAGTCGGCTGGAGGACGATGTATTGAATCTCGAAGCAATTTGAGTGTTCCATCGTCATTAGGTGGCCCTTAACGTCACAATTATCTCTCAGTTTCGCGTCGGATTCGAAAATCTAGACTCTCATGAGACGGACAATAAGGTGCCCGAGGCAGAAATATGCTCTTGGAGTCAGGTTGGCTGGGGGACGATGTATTGAATCTCGAAGCAATTTGCGTCTTCTATCGTTATTAGGAGGCCCTGAACGTTACAATTAAGTATCAGTTTTGCGTCGGATTCAAAAATCTACAGTCACAGGAGAACGACCATAAGGTGCCCGAGGCAGCAATAGTCCCTTGGAGGCACGTCGTCTGATGGACGATGTATAGAATCTCGACGCAATTTGAGTGTCTCATCGTGATTAGGATGCCCTGAACGTTACAATTAACTATCAGTTTTGCGTCGGATTCGACAATCTAGACTCACAGGAGAACGACAATAAGGTGCCCGAGGCAGCAATAGACCCTTGGAGACAAGTCGACTGGAGTACGATGTATTGAATCGCGACGGAATTTGAGAGATCCATCGTCATAAGGAGGTCCTGAACGTTACAATTAACTATCATTTTTGCTTCGGATTTGAAAATCTAGACTCACAGGAGACGGACTATACGGTGCCCGAGGCAGCAACATCCCCTTGGAGAAGAGTGTGCTGGAGGACGATGAATTGAATCTCGACGCAAATTGAGTATTCCATCGTCATTAGGTGGCCCTCAACGTTACAATTAACTATCAGTTTTGCGTCGGATTGGAAAATCTAGACTCACAGGAGAACGACCATTAGGTGCCACAGGCAGCAATAGACCCTTGGAGACAAATCGGCTGGAGGACGATGTATTGAGTCGCGACGCAATTTGAGTGTTCCATCGTCATTAGGAGGCCCTGAACGTTACAATTAATTATCTGTTATGCGTCGGATTCGAAAATGTAGACTCAGAGGAGAACGACCATAAGTTGCCCGAGGCAGCAATAGACCCTTGGAGGCAAGTCGGCTGGAGGACGATGAATTGAATCTCGACGCAATTTGAGTGTTCCATCGTCATTAGGAGGCCCTGAACGTTACCATTAACTATCAGTTTCGCGTCGGATTCGAAAATCTAGACTCACAGAAGACGGACCATAAGGTGCCATAGGCAGCAATAGACCCTTGGGGACAAGTAGGCTGGAGGACGATGTATTGAATCTCGACGCAATTTGAGTGTTCCATCGTCATTAGGAGGCCGTGAACGTTAGAATTAACTATCAGTTATGCGTCGGATTCGAAAATCTAGACTCACAGGAGGACGACCAAAAGGCGCCCGAGGCAACAATAGACCCTTGGAGACAAGTCGGCTGGAGGACGATGTATTAAATCTCGACGCAATTTGAGTGTTCCATCGTCATTAGGAGGCCCTGAATGTAACAATTAACTATCAGTTTCGCGTCGGATTCGAAATTCTAGACTCACAGAAGCACGACCATAAGGTGCCAGAGGCAGCAATAGACCCTTGGAGACAAGTCGGCTGGAGGACGATGTATTGAATCTCGAAGCAATTTGAGTGTTCCATCGTCATTAGGAGGCCGTGAACGATACAATTAACTATGAGTTTTGCGTCGGATTCGATAATCTAGACTCACAGGAGAACGACCAAAAGGCGCCCGGGGTAACAATAGACCCTTGGAAACAATTCGGCTGGAGGACGATGAATTGAATCGCGACGCAATTTGAGTGTTCCATCGTCATTGGGAGGCCCTGAACGTTACAATTAACTATCAGTTTTGCGTCAGATTCGAAAATCTAGAGTCATGGGAGAACGACCATAAGGTGCACGAGGCAGAAATATGCCCTTGGAGACAGGTCGGCTGGGGGACGATGTATTGGATCTCGAAGCAATTTGAGTGTTCCATCGTCATTAGGAGGCCCTGAACGTTACAATTAACTATCAGTTATGCATCGGATTCGTAAATCTATACTCACAGGAGAACGACCACAAGGTCCGCGAGGCAGCAATAGACCCTTGGAGTTAAGTTGGCTGGAGGCCGATGAATTGAATCTCGACGCAATTTGAGTGTTCCATCGTCATTAGGAGGCCCTGAACGTTACAATTAACATCCAGTTTTGCGTCGGTTGCGAAAATCTATACTCACAGGAGAACGACCAATTGGTGCCACAAGCAGCAATAGACCCTTGGAGACAAATTGGCTGGAGAACGATGTATTGAATCGCGACTCAATTTGAGTGTTCCATCGTCATTAGGAGGCACTGAACATTACAATTAACTATCAGTTTTGCGTCGGATTCGAAAATGTAGACTGAAACGACCATAAGGTGCCCGAGGCAGCAACAGACCCTTGGTGACAAGTCGCCTGGAGGACAATGTATTGATTCTCGACGCATCGTCATTAGGAGGCCTCGAATGTTACAACTAACTATCAGTTTCGCGTCGGATTCGAAAATCTAGACGTACAGGAGACGGACCATAAGGTGCCAGAGGCAGCAAGAGACCCTTGGAGACAAGTAGGCTGCAGGACGATGTATTGAATCTCGACGCAATTTGAGTGTTCCATCGTCATTAGGAGGCCGTGAACGTTACAATCAACTATGAGTTTTGCGTCGGATTCGATAATCTAGACTCACAGGTGTACAACCAAAAGGCGCCCGGGGCAACAATAGACCCTTGGTAACAAGTCGGCTGGAGGACGATGTATTGCATCTCGACGCAATTTGAGTGTTCCATCGTCATTAGGAGGCACTGAACGTTGCAATTAACTATCAGTTCTGCGTCGGATTCGAAAATGTAGACTCAGAGAGGAACGACCATAAGGTGCCAGAGGCAGCAATAGACCCTTGGAGACAAGTTGCCTGGATGACGATGTATTGAATCTCGACGCAATTTGAGTGTTCCATCGTCATTGGGAGGCCCTGAACGTTACAATTAACTATCAGTTTTGCATCAGATTCGAAAATCTAGAGTCACCATAAGATGCCCGAAGCAGCAATAGACCCTTGGAGACAGGTCGGCTGATGGACGATGTATTGAATCTCGACGCAATTTGAGTGTTCCATCGTAATTAGGAGGCCCTTAACGTTACAATTAACTATCAGTTTTGCGTCGGATTCGACAATCAAGACTCACAGGAGAACGACAATAAGGTGCCCGAGGCAGCAATATCCCCTTGGAGACAAGTCGGCTGGAGGACGATGTATTGAATCTCGACGCAGTTTGAGTTTTCCATCGTCATTAGGAGGCCCGGAACGTTACAATTAACTTTTAGTTTTGCGTCGGATTCGAAAATCAAGACTCACAGGAGACGGATTATAAGGTGCCAGAGGCAGCAATAGACCCCTGGAGACAAGTCGGCTGGTCGACGATGTATTGAATCTCGACGCAATTTGAGTGATCCATCGTTATTAGGAGGCCGTGAACGTTAAAATTAACTATCAGTTATGCGTCAGATTCGAAAATCTACACTCACAGGAGGACGACCAAAAGGCGCCCGAGGCAACAATAGACCCTTGGAGACAAGTCGGCTGGAGGACGATGTATTGAATCTAGACGCAATTTAGGTGTTCCATCGTCATTAGGAGGCCCTGAACGTAACTATTAACTATCAGTTGTGCGTCGGATTCGAAAATGTAGACTCAAACGACCATAAGGTGTCCGAGGCAGCAACAGACCCTTGCAGACAAGTCGCCTGGAGGACGATGTATTGATTCTCGACGCATCGTCATTAGGAGGCCTTGAACGTTACAACTAACTATCAGTTTCGCGTGGATTCGAAAATCTAGACACAAAGGAGCACGACCATAAGGTGCCAGAGGCAGCAATAGACCCTTGGAGACAAGTAGCCTGGAGGACGATGTATTGAATCTCGAGGCAATTTTAGTGTTCCATCTTCATTAGGAGGCCGTGAACGTTACAATCAACTATGAGATTTGCGTCGGATTCAATAATCTAGGCTCACAGGAGTACGACAAAAAGGGGCCCGGGGCAACAATAGACCCTTGGAAACAAGTCGGCTGGAGGACGATGTATTGAATCTCGACGCAATTTGAGTGTTCCATCGTCATTAGGAGGCCCTGAACGTTACAATTAACTATCAGTTTTGCGTCGCATTCGAAAATCTAGACTCACAGGAGTCGGACCATAAGGTGCCAGAGGCAGCAATAGACCCTGGGAGACAAGTAGGCTGCAGGACGATGTATTGAATCTCGACGCAATTTGAGTGTTCCATCGTCATTAGGAGGCCGTGAACGGTACAATTAACTTCAGTTTCGCGTCGGATTCGAAATTCTAGACTCCCAGAAGCACGACCATATGGTGCCAGAGGCAGCAATAGACCCTTGGAGACAAGTCGGCTGGAGGACGATGTATTGAATCTCGAAGCAATTCGAGTGTTCCATCATCATTAGGAGGCCGTGAACGTTACAATTAACTATGAGTTTTGCGTCGGATTCGATAATCTAGACTCACAGGAGAACGACCAAAAGGCGACCAGAGTAACAATAGACCATTGGAAACATTTCGGCTGGAGGACGATGAATTGAATCGCGACGCAATTTGAGTGTTCCATCGTCATTGGGAGGCCTTGAACGTTACAATTAACTACCAGTTTTGCGTCAGATTCGAAAATCTAGAGTCACCATAAAGTGCCCGAAGCAGCAATAGACCCTTGGAGACACGTCGGCTGGAGGACGATGTATTGATTCTCGACGCAATTTGAGTGTTCCATCGTCATTAGGAGGCCCTGAACGTTACAATTAACTTTTAGTTTTGCGTCGGATTCGAAAATCAAGACTCACAGGAGACGGACCATATGGTGCCCGAGGCGGCAATAACCCCTTCTAGACAAATCGGCTGGAGGACGATGTATTGAATCTCGACGCAATTTAGGTGTTCCATCGTCATTAGGAGGCCCTGAACGTAACTATTAACTATCAGTTTTGCGTCGGATTCGAAAATGTAGACTGAAACGATAATAAGGTGCCCGAGGCAGCAGCAGACCCTTGGAGACAAGTCGCCTGGAGGACGATGTATTGATTCTCGACGCATCGTCATTAGGAGGCCTTGAACGCTACAACTAACTATCAGTTTCGCGTCGGATTCGAAAATCTAGACACAAAGGAGCACGACCATAAGGTGCCAGAGGCAGCAATAGACCCTTGGAGACAAGACGCCTGGAGGACGATGTATTGAATCTCGAAGCAATTTGAGTGTCCCATCGTCATTAGGAAGCCGTGAACGTTACAATTAACTATGAGTTTTGCGTCGGATTCGATAATCTAGACTCACAGGAGAACGACCAAAAGGCGCCCGGGGTAACAATGGACCCTTGGAAACATTTCGGCAGGAGGACGATGAATTGAATCGCGACGCAATTTGAGAGTTCCATCGTCATTGGGAGGCCCTGAACGTTACAATTAACTATCAGTTATGCGTCGGATTCGAAAATCTACACTCACAGGAGGACGATCAAAAGGCGCCCGAGGCAACAATAGACCCTTGGAGACAAGTCGGCTGATGGACGATGTATTGATTCTCGACGCAATTTGAGTGTTCCATCGTAATTAGGAGGCCCTTAACGTTACAATTAACTATCAGTTTTGCGTCGGATTCGACAATCAAGACTCACAGGAAAACGACAATAAGGTGCCCGAGGCAGCAATATCCCCTTGGAGACAAGTCGGCTGGAGGACGATGTATTGAATCTCGACGCAGTTTGAGTGTTCCATCGTCATTAGGAGGCCAGGAACGTTACAATTAACTTTTAGTTTTGCGTCGGATTCAAAAATCAAGACTCACAGGAGACGGATTATAAGGTGCCAGAGGCAGCAATAGACCCTTGGAGACAAGTCGGCTGGACGACGATGTATTGAATCTCGACGCAATGTGAGAGTTCCATCGTCATTAGGAGGCCGTGAACGTTAAAATTAACTATCAGTTATGCGTCGGATTCGAAAATCTACACTCACAGGAGGACGACCAAAAGGCGCCCGAGGCAACAATAGATCCTTGGAGACAAGTCGGCTGGAGGACGATGTATTGAATCTCGACGCAATTTATGTGTTCCATCGTCATTAGGAGGCCCTGAACGTAACTATTAACTATCAGTTTTGCGTCGGATTCGAAAATGTAGACTCAAACGACCATAAGGTGCCCGAGGCAGCAACAGACCCTTGGAGACAAGTCACCTGGAGGACGATGTATTGATTCTCGACGCATCGTCATTATGAGGCCATGAACGTTACAACTAACTATCAGTTTCGCGTGGATTCGAAAATCTAGACACAAAGGAGCACGACCATAAGGTGCCAGAGGCAGCAATAGACCCTTGGACACAAGTAGCCTGGAGGACGATGTATTTAATCTAGAGGCAATTTCAGTGTTCCATCGTCATTGAGAGGCCGTGAACGTTACAATCAACTATGAGTTTTGCGTCGGATTCGATAATCTAGGCTCACAGGAGTACGACAAAAAGGCGCCCGGGGCAACAATAGGCCCTTGGAAACAAGTCGGCTGGACGACGAAGTATTGGGTCTCGACGCAATTTGAGTGTTCCATCGTCATTAGGAGGCCCTGAACGTTACAATTAACTATCAGTTTTTCGTCGCATTCGAAAATCTAGACTCACAGGAGTCGGACCATAAGGTGCCAGAGGCAGCAATTGACCCTGGGAGACAAGTAGGCTGCAGGACGATGTATTGAATCTCGACGCAATTTGAGTGTTCCATCGTCATTAGGAGGCCGTGAACGTTTCAATTAACTATGAGTTTTGCGTCGGATTCGATAATCTAGACTCACAGGAGAACGACCAAAAGGCGACAGGGGTAACAATAGACCATTGGAAACATTTCGGCTGGAGGTCGATGAATTGAATCGCGATGCAATTTGAGTGTTCCATCGTCATTGGGAGGCCCTGAACGTTACAATTAACTATCAGTTTTGCGTCAGATTCGAAAATCTAGAGTCACCATAAGGTGCCCGAAGCAGCAATAGACCCTTGGAGACAAGTCGGCTGGAGGACGATGTATTGAATCTCGACGCAATTTAAGTGTTCCATCGTCATTAGGAGGCCCTGACCGTAACAATAAACTATCAGTTTTGCGTCGGATTCGAAAATGTAGACTCAAACGACCATAAGGTCCCCGGGGCAGCGATAGACCCTTGGAGACAAGTCGGCTGGAGGCCGATGTATTGAATCTCGACGAAATTTGAGTGTTCCATCGTCATTAGGAGGCCCTAAACGTTACAATTAACTTTCATTTTTGCGTCGGATTCGAAAATCTAGACTCACAGGAGACGGACCATGTGGAGCTCGAGGCAAAAATATTCCCTCGTAGACAAGTCTCCTAGAGGACGGTGTATTGAATCTCGACGCAAATAGAGTGTTCCATCGTCACTAGGAGGCCCTGAACGTTACAATTTACTATCAGTTTAGCGTCGGATACGAAAATCTAGACTCACAGGAGAACGACCATTAGGTGCCACAGGCGGCAATAGACCCTTGGAGACAAATCGGCAGGAGGACGATGAACTGAATCGCGACGCAATTTGAGTGATCCATCGTCATTAGGAGGCACTGAATATAACAATTAACCATCAGTTTTGCGTCGGATTCGAAAATCTAGACTCACAGGAGACGGACCATAAGGTGCCAGAGGCAGCAATAGACCCTTGGAGACAAGTTGGCTGGAGGACGATGTATTGAATCTCGACGCAATTTGAGTGTTCCATCGTCATTAGGAGGCCGTGAACGTTACAATTAACTTTCAGTTATGCGTCGGATTCGTAAATCTAGACTCAGAGGAGGACGACCAAAAGGCGCCCGAGGCAACAATAGACCCTTGGAGACAAGTCGGCTGGAGGAGAATGTATTGAATCTCAACGCAATTAGAGTGTTCCAGTGACATTAGGAGGACCTGAACGTTACAATTAACTAACAGTTTTGCGTCGGATTCGAAAATGTAGACTCAGAGGAGAACGGCCATAAGGTGCCCGAGGCAGCAATAGACCCTTGGAGACAAGTCGCCTGGACGACGATGTATTGAATCTCGACGCCATTTGAGTTTTCCATCGTCATTAGGAGGCCCTGAGCGTTACAATTAACTATCAGTTTCGCGTCGGATTCGCAAATCTAGACTCACAGGAGACGGACCATATGGTGACCGAAGCAGCAATATCCCCTTGGAGACAAGTCGGCTGGAGGACGAGGTATTGAATCTCGACGCAATTAGAGTGTTCCATCGTCATTAGGAGGCCCTGAACGTTACAAGTAGCTATCAGTTTTTTGTCGGATTCGAAAATCTAGACTCACAGGAGAACGACAATAAGGTGCCCGAGGCAGCAATAAAACCTTGGAGACAAGTCGCCTGGAGGACGATGTATTGAATCTCGACGCAATTTGAGTGTTCCATCGTCATTAGGAGGCCCTGAGCGTTACAATTAACTATCAGTTTCGCGTCGGATTCGCAAATCTAGACTCACAGGAGACGGACCATATGGTGCCCGAGGCAGCAATATCCCCTTGTAGACAAGTCGGCTGGAGGACGAGGTATTGAATCTCGACGCAATTTGAGTGTTCCATCGTCAATAGGAGGCGCTGAACGTTACAATTAGCTATCAGTTTTGCGTCGGATTCGAAAATCTAGACTCAAAGGAGAACGACAATAAGGTGCCCGAGGCAGCAATAGACCGTTGGAGACAAGTCGGCTGGAGGACGATGTATTGAATCGCGACGGAATTTGAGTGTTCCATCGTCATTAGGAATCCCTGAACGTTACAATTAACTATCATTTTGCGTCGGATTCGATAATCTAGACTCAGAGGTGAACGACCATAAGGTGCCCGAGGCAGCAATAGACCCCGTGGAGTAAGTCGGCTGGAGGACGATATATTGAACCTCGACGCAATTTGAGTGTACCATCGTCATTAGGAGGCCCTGAACGTTGTAATTAACTCTCAGTTTTGCGTCGGATACGAATGTCTAGACTCACAGGAGAACGACCATAAGGTGCCCGAGGCAGCAATATCCCCTTGGAGACAAGTCGGCTGGATGACGATATATTGAATCTCGAAGGAATTTGAGTGTTCGATCGTCATTAGGAGGCCCTGAACGTTACAATTAACTATCAGCTATGCGTCGGATTCGTAGATCTAGACTCACAGGAGAACGACCACAAGGACCCCGAGGCAGCAATAGACCCTTGGAGACAAGTTGGCTGGAGGACGATGTATTGAATGTCGACTCTATTTGAGTGTTCCATCGTCATTAGGAGGCACTGAACATCAGTTTTTCGTCGGATACGAAAATCTAGACTCACAGGAGACGGACCATAAGGTGCCCGAGGCAGTAATAGACCCTTGGAGACAAGTTGGCTGAAGGAAGATGTATTGAATCTCGACGAAATTTGAGTGTTCCATCGTCGTTTGGGGGCCCTGAACGTTACAATTAACTATCAGTTTTTGTCGGATTCGTAATTCTAGACTCAGAGGAGGACGACCAAAAGGCGCCCGAGGCAACAATAGACCCTTGGAGACAAGTCGGCTGGAGGAGAATGTATTGAATCTCAACGCAATTTGAGTGTTCCAGTGACATTAGGAGGACCAGAACGTTAAAATTAACTATCAGTTTTGCGTCGGATTCGAAAATGTAGACTCAGAGGAAAACGGCAATAAGGTGCCCGAGGCAGCAATAGACCCTTGGAGACGAGTCGCCTGGACGAAGATGTATTGAATCTCGACGCAATTTGAGTTTTCCATCGTCATTACGAGGCCCTGAGCGTTACAATTAACTATCAGTTTCGTGTCGGACTCGCAAATCTAGACTCACAGGAGACGGACCATATGGTGACCGAAGCAGCAATATCCCCTTGGAAACAAGTCGGCTGGAGGACGAGGTATTGAATCTCGACGCAATTTGAGTGTTCCATCGTCATTAGGAGGCCGTGAACGTTACAATTAGCTATCAGTTTTTCGTCGGATTCGAAAATCTAGACTCACAGGAGAACGACAATAAGGTGCCCGAGGCAGCAATAGACCCTTGGAGACAAGTCGGCTGGCGGACGATGTATTGGATCGCGACGGAATTTGAGTGTTCCATCGTCATTAGGAGGCCTTGAACGTTACAATTACCTATCAGTTTTGCGTCGGATTCGAAGATCTAGACTCACAGGAGAACGACCATTAGGTGCCACAGGCAGCAATAGAACCTTGGAGACAAATCGGCTGGAGGACGATGAATTGAATCGCGACGCAATTTGAGTATTCCATCGTAATTAGGAGGCCATGAACGTTACAATTAACTATCAGTTATGCGTCGGATTCGAAAATCTAGACTCACAGGAGGACGACCAAAAGGCGCCCGAGGCAACAATAGTCCCTTCGAGACAAGTCGGCTGGAGGACGATGTATTGAATTTCGACGCAATTTGAGTGTTCCAGTGTCATTAGGAGGCTCTGAACGTGACAATAAAATATCAGTTTTGCGTCGGATTCGAAAATGTAGACATAGTGGAGAACGACAATAAGTTGCCCGAGGCAGTAATAGACCCTTGGAGACAAGTCGGCTGAAGGACGATGTATTGAATCTCGATGAAATTTGAGTGTTCCATCGTCATTAGGTGTCCCTGAATGTTACAATTAACTATCAGTTTTGCGTCGGATTCGACAATCTAGACTCACAGGAGATGGACCATAAGGTGCCCGAGGCAGCAATATCCCCTTGGAGACAAGTCGGCTGGAGGACGATGTATTGAATATCGACGCAATTTGAGTGTTCCATCCTCATTAGGAAGACCTGAACATTACAATTAACTAACTGTTATGCGTCGGATTCGAAACTCTAGACTTACAGGAGGACGACCATAAGGTGCCCGAGGCAGCAATAAAACCTTGGAGACAAGTCGCCTGGAGGACGATGTATTGAATCTCGACGCCATTTAAGTGTTCCATCGTCACTAGGAGGCCCTGAGCGTTACAATTAACTATCAGTTTCGCGTCGGATTCGCAAATCTAGATTCACAGGAGACGGACCATATGGTGCCCGAGGCAGCAATATCCCCTTGTAGTCAAGTCGGCTGGAGGACGAGGTATTGAATCTCGACGCAATTAGTGTGTTCCATCGTCATTAGGAGGCCCTGAACGTTGTAATTAACTCTCAGTGTTGCGTCGGATACGAATGTCTAGACTCACAGGAGAACGACCATAAGGTGCCTGAGGCAGCAATATCCCCTTTGGAGACAAGTCGGCTGGATGACGATATATTGAACCTCGAAGTAATTTGAGTGTTCCATCGTCATTAGGAGGCCCTGAACGTTACAATTAACTATCAGCTATGCGTCGGATTCGTAGATCTAGACTCACAGGAGAACGACCACAAGGACCCCGAGGCAGCAATAGACTCTTGGAGACAAGTCGGCTGGAGGTCGATGTGTTGAATCTCGACGCAATTTGAGTGTTCCATCGTCATTAGGAGGCCCTGAACGTTACAATTAACTATCAGTTTTGCGTCGGATTCGAAGATCTAGTCTCACGGGAGAACGACCATTAGGTGCCACAGGCAGCAATAGACCCTTGGAGACAAATCGGCTGGAGGACGATGAATTGAATCGCGACGCACTTTGAGTGTTCCATCGTCATAAGGAGCCAGTGAACATAACAATTAACCATCAGTTTTGTGTCGGATTCGAAAACCTAGACTCACAGGAGACAGACCATAAGGTGCCAGAGGCAGCAATAGACCCTTGGAGACAAGTCGGCTGGAGAATGATGTATTGAATCTCGACGCAATTTGAGTGTTCCATCGTTATTAGGAGGCCGTGAACGGTAAATTAACTATCAGTTATGCGTCGGATTCGAAAATCTAGACTCACAGGAGGACGACCAAAAGGCGCCCGAGGCAACAATAGTCCCTTCGAGACAAGTCGGTTGGAGGACGATGTATTGAATCTCGACGCAATTTGAGTGTTCCAGTGTCATTAGGAGGCCCTGAACGTGACAATAAAATATCAGTTTTGCGTCGGATTCGACAATCTAGACTCGCTGGAGATGGACCATAAGGTGCCCGAGGCAGCAATATCCCCTTGGAGACAAGTCGGCTGGAGGACGATGTATTGAATCTCGACGCAATTTGAGTGTTCTATCGTCATTAGGAAAACCTGAACGTTACAATTAACTATCAGTTATGCGTCGGATTCAAAAATCTAGTCTTACAGGAGGACGACCAATAGGCGTCCTGGGCAACAATAATCCCTTGGAGACAGGTCGGCTGGAGGACGATGTATTGAATCGCGACGCAATTTGAATGTTCCATCGTCATTAGGAGGCCCTGAACGTTACAGTTAAGTATCACTTTTGCGTCGGCTTCGATACTCTAGACTTATAGGAGAACGACCATAACGTGCCCGAGGCAGCAATATCCCCTTGGAGACACGTCAGCTGGAGGACGATGTATTGAATCTCGAAGCAATTTGAGTGTTCCATCGTCATCAGGAGGCCCTGAACGTTACAATTCACTATCAGTTTTGCGTCGGATTCGACAATCTAGACTCACAGGAGAACGAAAGAAAAGTGCCCGAGGCAGCAATAGACCCTTGGAGACAAATCGGCTGGAGGACGATGAATTGTATCGCGACGCAATTTGAGTGTTCCATCGTCATTAGGAGGCACTGAACATTACAATAAACCATCAGTTTTGTGTCGGATTCGAAAATCTAGACTCACAGGAAACAGACCATAAGGTGCCAGAGGCATCAAAAGACCCTTGGAGACAAGTCGGCTGGAGGACGATGTATTGAATCTCGAAGCAATTTGAGTGTTCCATCGTCATTAGGTGGCCCTTAACGTCACAATTAACGCTCAGTTTCGCGTCGGATTCGAAAATCTAGACTCACAGGAGACGGACCATAAGGTGCCCGAGGCAGAAATATGCCCTTGGAGTCAGGTCGGCTGGGGGACGATGTATTGAATATCGAAGCAATTTGCGTGTTCTATCGTCATTAGGAGGCCCTGAACGTTACAATTAAGTATCAGTTTGGGGTCGGATTCGAAAATCTACAGTCATAGGAGAACGACCATAAGGTGCCCGAGGCAGCAATAGACCCTTGGAGGCACGTCGTCTGATGGACGATGTATTGAATCTCGACGCAATTTGAGTGTTTCATCGTGATTAGGATGCCCTGAACGTTACAATTAACTATCAGTTTTGCGTCGGATTCGACAATCTAGACTCACAGGAGAACGACAATAAGGTGCCCGAGGCAGCAATAGACCCTTGGAGACAAGTCGACTGGAGGACGATGTATTGAATCGCGACGGAATTTGAGAGATCCATCATCATAAGGAGGCCCTGAACGTTACAATTAACTATCATTTTTGCTTCGGATTTGAAAATCTAGACTCACAGGAGACGGACTATACGGTGCCCGAGGCAGCAACATCCCCTTGGAGACAAGTCTGCTCTAGGACGATGTATTGAGTCGCGACGCAATTTGAGTGTTCCATCGTCATTAGGAGGCCCTGAACGTTACAATTAATTATCAGTTATGCGCCGGATTCGAAAATATAGACTCAGAGGAGAACGACCATAAGGTGCCCGAGGCAGCAATAGACCCTTGGAGGCAAGTCGCTAGAGGACGATGAATTGAATCTCGACGCAATTTGAGTGTTCCATCGTCATTAGGAGCCCCTGAACGTTACCATTAACTATCAGTTTCGCGTCGGATTCGAAAATCTAGACTCACAGGAGAAGGACCATAAGGTGCCATAGGCAGCAATAGACCCTTGGAGACAAGTCGCCTGGAGGACGAAGTATTGAATCTCGACGCAATTTGAGTGTTCCATCGTCATTAGGAGGCCCTGAACGTTACAATTAACTATCAGTTTCGCGTCGGATTCGAGAATCTAGATTCACAGGAGACGGACTATAAGGTGCTAGAGGCAGCAATAGACCCTTGGAGACAAGTAGGCTGGAGGACGATGTATTGAATCTCGACGCAATTTGAGTTTTCCATCGTCATTAGGAGGCCCTGAACGTTACAATTAACTATCAGTTATGCGTCGGATTCGAAAATCTAGGCTCACAGGAGGACGACCAAAAGGCGCCCGAGGCAACAATAGACCCTTGGAGACAAGTAGGCTGGAGGACGATGTATTGAATCTCGACGCAATTTGAGTGTTCCATCGTCATTAGGAGGCCCTGAACGTTACAATTAACTATCAGTTATGCGTCGGATTCGAAAATCTAGACTCGCAGGAGGACGACCAAAAGGCGCCCGAGGCAACAATAGACCCTTGGAGACAAGTCGGCTGGAGGATGATGTATTGAATCTCGACGCAATTTGAGTGTTCCATCCTCATTAGGAGGCCCTGAACGTTACAATTAACTATTAGTTTTGCGTCGGATTCGAAAATGTAGACTCAGAGGTGAACGACCATAGGGTGCCCGAGGCAGCAGTAGACTCTTGGAGACATATCGCCTGGAGGACGATATATTGAACTCGACGCAATTTGAGTGTTCCATCGTCATTAGGAGGCCCTGAATGTAACAATTAACTATCAGTTTCGCGTCGGATTCGAGAGTCTAGATTCACAGGAGACGGACTATAAGGTGCCAGAGGCAGCAATAGACCCTTGGAGACAAGTAGGCTGGAGGACGATGTATTGAATCTCGACGCAATTTGAGTGTTCCATCGTCATTAGGAGGCCCTGAACGTTACAATTAACTATCAGTTATGCGTCGGATTCGAAAATCTAGACTCACAGGAGGACGACCAAAATGCGCCCGAGGCAACAAAAGGCCCTTGGAGACAAGTCGGCTGGAGGGTGATGTATTAAATCTCGACGCAATTTGAGTGTTCCATCGTCATTAGGAGGCCCTGAATGTTATAATTAACTCGCAGTTTTTCGTCGGATTTGAAAATCTAGACTCACAGGAGGACGACCAAAAGGTGTCCGAGGCAACAATAGACCCTTGGAGACAAGTCGGCTGGAGGGTGATGTATTAAATCTCGACGCAATTTGAGTGTTCCATCCTCATTAGGAGGCCCTGAACGTTACAATTAAGTATCAGTTTGGCGTCGGATTCGAAAATCTACAGTCATAGGAGAACGACCATAAGGTGCCCGAGGCAGCAATAGACCCTTGGAGGCACGTCGTCTGATGGACGATGTATTGAATCTCGACGCCATTTGAGTGTTTCATCGTGATTAGGATGCCCTGAACGTTACAATTAACTATGTTTTGCGTCGGATTCGACAATCTAGACTCACAGGAGAACGACAATAAGGTGCCCGAGGCAGCAATAGACCCTTGGAGACAAGTCGACTGGAGGACGATGTATTGAATCGCGACGGAATTTGAGAGATCCATCATCATAAGGAGGCCCTGAACGTTACAATTAACTATCATTTTTGCTTCGGATTTGAAAATCTAGACTCACAGGAGACGGACTATACGGTGCCCGAGGCAGCAACAACCCCTTGGAGACAAGTCTGCTCTAGGACGATGTATTGAATCTCGACGCAAATTGAGTATTCCATCGTCATTAGGAGGCCCTCAACGTTACAATTAACTATCAGTTTTGCGTCGGATTGGAAAATCTAGACTCACAAGAGAACGACCATTAGGTGCCACAGGCAGCAATTGACCCTTGGAGACAAATCGGCTGGAGGACGATGTATTGAGTCGCGACGCAATTTGAGTGTTCCATCGTCATTAGGAGGCCCTGAACGTTACAATTAATTATCAGTTATGCGTCGGATTCGAAAATGTAGACTCAGAGGAGAACGACCATAAGGTGCCCGAGGCAGCAATAGACCCTTGGAGGCAAGTCGGCTGGAGGACGATGAATTGAATCTCGACGCAATTTGAGTGTTCCATCGTCATTAGGAGGCCCTGAACGTTACCATTAAATATCAGTTTCGCGTCGGATTCGAAAATCTAGACTCACAGGAGAAGGACCATAAGGTGCCATAGGCAGCAATAGACCCTTGGAGACAAGTCGCCTGGAGGACGAAGTATTGAATCTCGACGCAATTTGAGTGTTCCATCGTCATTAGGAGGCCCTGAACGTTACAATTAACTATCAGTTTCGCGTCGGATTCGAGAATCTAGATTCACAGGAGACGGACTATAAGGCGCTAGAGGCAGCAATAGACCCTTGGAGACAAGTAGGCTGGAGGACGATGTATTGAATCTCGACGCAATTTGAGTGTTCCATCGTCGTTCGGAGGCCCTGAACGTTACAATTAACTATCAGTTATGCGTCGGATTCGAAAATCTAGACTCGCATTAGGACGACCAAAAGGCGCCCGAGGCAACAATAGACCCTTGGAGACAAGTCGGCTGGAGGATGATGTATTGAATCTCGACGCAATTTGAGTGTTCCATCCTCATTAGGAGGCCGTGAACGTTACAATTAACTATTAGTTTTGCGTCGGATTCGAAAATGTAGACTCAGAGGTGAACGACCATAAGGTGCCCGAGGCAGCAGTAGACACTTGGAGACAAATCGCCTGGAGGACGATCTATTGAACTCGACGCAATTTGAGTGTTCCATCGTCATTAGGAGGCCCTGAATGTAACAATTAACTATCAGTTTCGCGTCGGATTCGAAATTCTAGACTCACAGAAGCACGACCATAAGGAGCCAGAGGCTGCAATAGACCATTGGAGACAAGTCGGCTGGAGGACGATGTATTGAATCTCGACGCAATTTGAGTGTTCCATCGTCATTAGGTGGCCCTTAACGTCACAATTAACTCTCAGTTTCGCGTCGGATTCGAAAATCTAGATTCACAGGAGACGGACCATAAGGTGCCCGAGGCAGAAATATGCCCTTGGTGTCAGGTCGGCTGGGGGACGATGTATTGAATCTCGACGCCATTTGAGTTTTCCATCGTCATTAGGAGGCCCTGAGCGTTACAATTAACTATCAGTTTCGCGTCGGATTCGCAAATCTAGACTCACAGGAGACGGACCATATGGTGACCGAAGCAGCAATATCCCCTTGGAGACAAGTCGGCTGGAGGACGAGGTATTGAATCTCGACGCAATTTGAGTGTTCCATCGTCATTAGGAGGCCCTGAACGTTACAAGTAGCTATCAGTTTTTTGTCGGATTCGAAAATCTAGACTCACAGGAGAACGACAATAAGGTGCCCGAGGCAGCAATAGACCCTTGGAGACAAGTCGGCTGGAGGACGATGTATTGGATCGCGACGGAATTTGAGTGTTCCATCTCATTAGGAGGCCTTGAACGTTACAATTAACTATCAGTTTTGCGTCAGATTTGAAGATCTAGGCTCACAGGAGAACGACCATTAGGTGCCACAGGCAGCAATAAAACCTTGGAGACAAGTCGCCTGGAGGACGATGTATTGAATCTCGGCGCAATTTGAGTGTTCCATCGTCATTAGGAGGCCCTGAGCGTTACAATTAACTATCAGTTTCGCGTCGGATTCGCAAATCTAGACTCACAGGAGACGGATCATATGGTGCCCGAGGCAGCAATATCCCCTTGTAGACAAGTCGGCTGGAGGACGAGGTATTGAATCTCGACGCAATTTGAGTGTTCCATCGTCAATAGGAGGCGCTGAACGTTACAATTAGCTATCAGTTTTGCGTCGGATTCGAAAATCTAGACTCAAAGGAGAACGACAATAAGGTGCCCGAGGCAGCAATAGACCCTTGGAGACAAGTCGGCTGGAGGACGATGTATTGAATCGCGGCGGAATTTGAGTGTTCCATCGTCATTAGGAATCCCTGAACGTTACAATTAACTATCATTTTGCGTCGGATTCGATAATCTAGACTCAGAGGAGAACGACCATAAGGTGCCCGAGGCAGCAATAGACCCCGTGGAGTAAGTCGGCTGGAGGACGATATATTGAACCTCGACGCAATTTGAGTGTACCATCGTCATTAGGAGGCCCTGAACGTTACAATTAACTATCAGCTATGCGTCGGATACGTAGATCTAGACTCACAGGAGAACGACCACAAGGACCCCGAGGCAGCAATAGACCCTTGGAGACAAGTTGGCTGGAGGACGATGTATTGAATGTCGACTCTATTTGAGTGTTCCATCGTCATTAGGAGGCACTGAACATCAGTTTTTCGTCGGATACGAAAATCTAGACTCACAGGAGACGGACCATAAGGTGCCCGAGGCAGTAATAGACCCTTGGAGACAAGTTGGCTGAAGGACGATGTATTGAATCTCGACGAAATTTGAGTGTTCCATCGTCATTTGGGGGCCCTGAACGTTACAATTAACTATCAGTTTTTGTCGGATTCGTAATTCTAGACTCAGAGGAGGACGACCAAAAGGCGCCCGAGGCAACAATAGACCCTTGGAGACAAGTCGGCTGGAGGAGAATGTATTGAATCTCAACGCAATTTGAGTGTTCCAGTGATATTAGGAGGACCTGAACGTTACAATTAACTATCAGTTTTGCGTCGGATTCGAAAATATAGACTCAGAGGAGAACGGCATTAAGGTGCCCGAGGCAGCAATAGACCCTTGGAGACAAGTCGCCTGGACGAAGATGTATTGAATCTCGACGCAATTTGAGTTTTCCATCGTCATTACGAGGCCCTGAGCGTTACAATTAACTATCAGTTTCGCGTCGGACTCGCAAATCTAGACTCACAGGAGACGGACCATATGGTGACCGAAGCAGCAATATCCCCTTGGAAACAAGTCGGCTGGAGGACGAGGTATTGAATCTCGACGCAATTTGAGTGTTCCATCGTCATTAGGAGGCCGTGAACGTTACAATTAGCTATCAGTTTTTCGTCGGATTCGAAAATCTAGACTCACAGGAGAACGACAATAAGGTGCCCGAGGCAGCAATAGACCCTTGGAGACAAGTCGGCTGGAGGACGATGTATTGGATCGCGACGGAATTTGAGTGTTCCATCGTCATTAGGAGGCCTTGAACGTTACAATTACCTATCAGTTTTGCGTCGGATTCGAAGATCTAGACTCACAGGAAAACGACCATTAGGTGCCACAGGCAGCAATAGAACCTTGGAGACAAATCGGCTGGAGGACGATGAATTGAATCGCGACGCAATTTGAGTATTCCATCGTAATTAGGAGGCCATGAACGTTACAATTAACTATCAGTTATGCGTCGGATTCGAAAATCTAGACTCACAGGAGGACGACCAAAAGGCGCCCGAGGCAACAATAGTCCCTTCGGGACAAGTCGGCTGGAGGACGATGTATTGAATTTCGACGCAATTTGAGTGTTCCAGTGTCATTAGGAGGCTCTGAACGTGACAATAAAATATCAGTTTTGCGTCGGATTCGAAAATGTAGACATAGTGGAGAACGACAATAAGTTGCCCGAGGCAGTAATAGACCCTTGGAGACAAGTCGGCTGAAGGACGATGTATTGAATCTCGATGAAATTTGAGTGTTCCATCGTCATTAGGTGGCCCGGAATGTTACAATTAACTATCAGTTTTGCGTCGGATTCGACAATCTAGACTCACAGGAGATGGACCATAAGGTGCCCGAGGCAGCAATATCCCCTTGGAGACAAGTCGGCTGGAGGACGATGTATTGAATATCGACGCAATTTGAGTGTTCCATCCTCATTAGGAAGACCTGAACATTACAATTAACTAACTGTTATGCGTCGGATTCGAAAATCTAGACTTACAGGAGGACGACCATAAGGTGCCCGAGGCAGCAGTAAAACCTTGGAGACAAGTCGCCTGGAGGACGATGTATTGAATCTCGACGCCATTTGAGTGTTCCATCGTCACTAGGAGGCCCTGAGCGTTACAATTAACTATCAGTTTCGCGTCGGATTCGCAAATCTAGATTCACAGGAGACGGACCATATGGTGCCCGAGGCAGCAATATCCCCTTGTAGTCAAGTCGGCTGGAGGACGAGGTATTGAATCTCGACGCAATTAGTGTGTTCCATCGTCATTAGGAGGCCCTGAACGTTGTAATTAACTCTCAGTTTTGCGTCGGATACGAATGTCTAGACTCACAGGAGAACGACCATAAGGTGCCTGAGGCAGCAATATCCCCTTTGGAGACAAGTCGGCTGGATGACGATATATTGAACCTCGAAGTAATTTGAGTGTTCCATCGTCATTAGGAGGCCCTGAACGTTACAATTAACTATCAGCTATGCGTCGGATTCGTAGATCTAGACTCACAGGAGAACGACCACAAGGACCCCGAGGCAGCAATAGACCCTTGGAGACAAGTCGGCTGGAGGTCGATGTATTGAATCTCGACGCAATTTGAGTGTTCCATCGTCATTAGGAGGCCCTGAACGTTACAATTAACTATCAGTTTTGCGTCGGATTCGAAGATCTAGTCTCACGGGAGAACGACCATTAGGTGCCACAGGCAGCAATAGACCCTTGGAGACAAATCGGCTGGAGGACGATGAATTGAATCGCGACGCACTTTGAGTGTTCCATCGTCATTAGGAGCCAGTGAACATAACAATTAACCATTAGTTTTGTGTCGGATTCGAAAACCTAGACTCACAGGAGACAGACCATAAGGTGCCAGAGGCAGCAATAGACCCTTGGAGACAAGTCGGCTGGAGGACGATGTATTGAATTTCGACGCAATATCAGTGTTCCATCGTTATTTGGGGGCCCTGAACGTTACAATTAACTATCAGTTTTTGTCGGATTCGAAAATCTAGACTCACAGGAGAACGACCATAAGTTGCCCGAGGCAGTTATGCGTCGGATTCGAAAATCTAGACTCACAGGAGGACGACCAAAAGGCGCCCGAGGCAACAATAGTCCCTTCGAGACAAGTCGGTTGGAGGACGATGTATTGAATCTCGACGCAATTTGAGTGTTCCAGTGTCATTAGGAGGCCCTGAACGTGACAATTAAATATCAGTTTTGCGTCGGATTCGACAATCTAGACTCGCTGGAGATGGACCATAAGGTGCCCGAGGCAGCAATATCCCCTTGGAGACAAGTCGGCTGGAGGACGATGTATTGAATCTCGACGCAATTTGAGTGTTCTATCGTCATTAAGAAGACCTGAACGTTACAACTAACTATCAGTTATGCGTCGGATTCAAAAATCTAGTCTTACAGGAGGATGACCAAAAGGCGTCCGACGCAACAATAAACCCTTGGAAGCAGGTCGGCTGGAGGACGATGTATTGAATCGCGACGCAATTTGAATGTTTCATCGTCATTAGGAGGCCCTGAACGTTACAATGAAGTATCACTTTTGCGTCGGATTCGATACTCTAGACTCATAGGAGAACGACCATAACGTGCCCGAGGCAGCAATATCCCCTTGGAGACACGTCGGCTGGAGGACGATGTATTGAATCTCGAAGCAATTTTAGTGTTCCATCGTCATTAGGAGGCGCTGAACATTACAATTAACTATCAGTTTTGCGTCGGATTCGACAATCTAGACTCACAGGAGAACGAAAGGAAAGTGCCCGAGGCAGCAATAGACCCTTGGAGACAAATCGGCTGGAGGACGATGAATTGTATCGCGACGCAATTTGAGTGTTCCATCGTCATTAGGAGGCACTGAACATTACAATAAACCATCAGTTTTGTGTCGGATTCGAAAATCTAGACTCACAGGAGACAGACCATAAGGTGCCAGAGGCATCAAAAGACCCTTGGAGACAAGTCGGCTGGAGGACGATGTATTGAATTTCGACGCAATATCAGTGTTCCATCGTCATTTGGGGGCCCTGAACGTTACAATTAACTATCAGTTTTTGTCGGATTCGAAAATCTAGACTCACAGGAGAACGACCATAAGTTGCTCGAGGCAGTAATAGACCCTTGGAGACAAGATGGCTGAAGGACGATGTATTGAATCTCGACGAAATTTGAGTGTTCCATTGTCATTAGGTGGCCCTGAACGTTACAATTAACTATCAGTTTTGCGTCGGATTCAACAATCTAGACTCACAGGAGATGGATCATAAGGTGCCCGAGGCAGCAATATCCCCTTGGAGACAAGTCGGCTGGAGGACGATGTATTGAATCACGACGCAATCTGAGTGTTCCATCGTCATTAGGAAGACCTGAACTTTACAATTAACTATCAGCTATCCGTCGGATTAGAAAATCTAGACTTACAGGAGGACGACCAAAAGGCGTCCGAGGCAACAATAAACCCTTGGAGACAGGTCGGCTGTAGGACGATGTATTTCTTTGCGACGCAATTTGAATGTTCCATCGTCATTAGGAGGCCCTGAACGTTACAATTAAGTATCACTTTTGCGTCGGATTCGATACTCTAGACTCATAGGAGAACGACCATAACGTGCCCGAGGCAGCAATATCCCCTTGGAGACACGTCGGCTAGAGGACGATGTATTGAATCTCGAAGCAATTTGAGTGTTCCATCGTCATTAGGAGGCCCTGAACGTTACAATTAACTATCAGTTTTGCGTCGGATTCGACAATGTAGACTCACAGGAGAACGAAAGAAAAGTGCCCGAGGCAGCAATAGACCCTTGGAGACAAGTTGTCTGGAGGACGATGTATTGAATCTCGACGCAATTTGAGTGTTCCATCGTCATTAGGAGGCCCTGAACGTTACAATTAACTATGAGTTTCGCGTCGGATTCGACAATCTAGACTCACAGGAGAACGACCATTAGGTGCCCGAGCCAACAATAGACACTTGGAGACAAGTCGGCTGGAGGACTATGTATTAAAAGGCAACGGAATTTCAGCGTCGCATCGTCATTAGAAAGCCCTGAAAGTTACACTTAACTATCATTTTGCGTCGGATTCGATAATATAGACTCACAATACAACGACCAAAAGGTGCACGAGGCAGCAATAGACCCTTGGAGACAAGTCGGCAGGAGGACGATGTATTGAATCGCGACGCAATTTTTTATGTTCCATAGTCATTAGGAGGCCCTGAACGTTGCCAATAAGTATCAGTTTTGCGTCGGATTCGATACTCTATACTCACAGGAGAACGACCATAGGGGGCCCGAGGCAGCAATATCCCCTTGGAGACAAGTCGGCGGGAGGACGATGTATTGAATCTTGACGCAATTATAGTGTTCCACGTCATTAGGAGGCCCCGAACGTTACAATTAACTATTAGTTTTCGTCGGATTCGAAAATCTAGAGTCACAGGAGAACGACCATAAGGTGCCCGAGGCAGCAATAGACCCTTGGAGACAAGTCGCCTGGAGGACGATGTATTGAATCTCGACGCAATTTGATTGTTCCATCGTCTATAGGAGGCCCTGAACGTTACAATTAACTATCAGTTTCGCGTCGGATTCGATAATCTAGACTCACAGGAGCACGACCATAAGGTGCCAGAGGCAGCAATAGACACTTGGAGACAAGTCGGCTGGAGGACGATGTACTGAATCACGAAGCAATTTGAGTGTTCCATCGTCATTAGGAGGCCCTGAACGTTACAATTAACTATGAGTTTTGCTTCGGATTCGACAACCTAGACTCACAGGAGAACGACCATAAGGTGCCCGAGGCAACAATAGTCCCTTCGAGACAAGTCGGCTGGAGGACGATGTATTGAATCTCGACGCAATTTGAGTGTTCCAGTGTCATTAGGAGGCCCTGAACGCGACAATTAAATATCAGTTTTGCGTCGGATTTGAAAATGTAGACTCAGTGGACAACGACCATAAGTTGCCCGAGGCAGTAATAAACCCTTGGAGGCAGGTCGGCTGGTGGACGATGTATTGAATCGCGACGCAATTTGAATGTTCCATCGTCATTAGGAGGCCCTGAACGTTACAATTAACTATCAGTTTTGCGTCGGATTCGATACTCTAGACTCATAGGAGAACGACCATAACGTGCCCGAGGAAGCAATATCCCCTTGGAGACTCGTCGGCTGGAGGACGATGTACTGAATCTCGAATCAATTTGAGTGTTCCATCGTCATTAGGAGGCCCTGAACGTTACAATTAACTATCAGTTTTGCGTCGGATTCGACAATCTAGACTCACAGGAGAACGAATGAAAAGTGCCCGAGGCAGCAATAAACCCTTAGGGACAAGTTGGCTGGAGGACGATGTATTGAATGTCGACGCTATTTGAGTGTTCCATCGTCATTAGGAGGCACTGAACATCAGTTCTTCGACGGATACGAAAATCTAGACTCTCAGGAGACGGACCATAAGTCGCCCGAGGCAGTAATAGACCCTTGGAAACAAGTTGGGTGAAGGACGATGTATTGAATCTCGACGAAATTTGAGTGTTCCATCGTCATTAGCTGGCCCTGAACGTTACAATTAACTATCAGTTATGCGTCGGATTCGACAATCTTGAGTCACAGGAGATGGACCATAAGGTGCCCGAGGAAACAATATCCCCTTGGAGACAAGTCGGCTGGAGGACGATGTATTGAATCAAGACGCAATCTGAGTGTTCCATCGTCATTAGGAAGACCTGAACGTTACAATTAACTATCAGTTATGTGTCGGATTCGAAAATCTAGACTTACAGGAGGACGACCAATAGGCGTCCTAGGCAACAATAATCCCTTGGAGACAGGTCGGCTAGAGGACGATGTGTTGAATCGCGACGCAATTTGAATGTTCCATCGTCATTAGGATGCCCTGAACGTTACAATTAAGTATCACTTTTGCGTCGGCTTCAATACTCTAGACACATAGGAGAACGACCATAATGTGCACGAAGCAGCAATATCCCCTTGGAGACACGTCGGTTGGAGGACATTGTATTGAATCTCGAAGCAATTTGAGTGTTCCATCGTCATCAGGAGGCCCTGAACGTTACAATTATCTATCAGTTTTGCGTCGGATTCCACAATCAAGACTCACAGGAGATGGCCCATAAGGTGCCCGAGGCAGCAATATCCCCTTGGAGACAAGTCGGCTGGAGGACGATGTATTGAATCTCGACGCAATCTGAGTGTTCCATCGTCATTAGGAAGACCTGAACGTTACAACTAACTATCAGTTATGCGTCGGATTAGAAAATCTAGACATACAGGAGGACGACCAAAAGGCGTGCGAGGCAACAATAGACCCTTCGAGACATGTCGGCTGGAGGACGATGTATTGAATCGCGACGCAATTTGAGTGTTCCATCATCATTAGGAGGCACTGAACATTACAATTAACTATCAGTTTTGCGTCGGATTCGAAAATCTAGACTCACAGGAGAACGAAAATAAGGTGCCACAGGCAGCAATAGACCCTTGGAGACAAGTCGGCTGGAGGACGATGTATTGAATCTCAAAGCAATTAAAGTGATCCATCGTCATTAGGAGGCGGTGAACGTTACAATTAACTATGAGTTTTGCGTCGGATTCGATAATCTAGACTCACAGGAGGACGACCAAAAGGCGCCCGAGGCAACAATAGACCCTTGGAGACAGGTCGGCTGGAGGACGATGTATTGAATCGCGACGCAATTTTAATGTTCCATAGTCATTAGGAGGCCATGAACGTTGCCAATAAGTATCAGTTTTGCGTCGGATTCGATACTCTAGACTCACAGGAGAAAGACCATAGGGGGCCCGAGGCAGCAATATCCTCTTATAGACAAGTCGGCAGGAGGACGATGTATTGAATCTTGACGCAATTTGAGTGTTCCATCGTCATTAGGAGGCCCCGAACGTTACAATTAACTATTAGTCTTCGTCGGATTCGAAAATCTAGAGTCACAGGAGAACGACCATAAGGTGCCCGAGGCAGCAATAGACCCTTGGAGACAAGTCGCCTGGAGGACGATGTATTGAATCTCGACGCAATTTGACTGTTCCATCGTCTATAGGAGGCCCTGAACGTTACAATTAACTATCAGTTTCGCGTCGGATTCGATAATCTAGACTCACAGGAGCACGACCATAAGGTGCCAGAGGCAGCAATAGACCCTCGGAGACAAGTCGGCTGGAGGACGATGTACTGAATCTCGAAGCAATTTGAGTGTTCCATCGTCATTAGGAGGCCCTGAACGTTACAATTAACTATGAGTTTTGCTTCGGATTCGACAATCTAGACTCACAGGAGAACGACCATAAGGTGCCCGAGGCAACAAATAGACACTTGGAGACAAGTCGGCTGGAGGATTATGTATTGAATCGCGACGGAATTTGAGTATTTCATCGTTATTAGAAGGCACTGAACGTTACAATTAACTATCATTTAGCGTCGGATTCGATAATCTAGACTCATAGGAGAACGACCATAAGGTGCCCGAGGCAGCAATAGACCCTTGTAGACATTTTGGCTGGAGGGCGATTTATTTAACCGCGACGCAATTTGAGTGTTCCATCGTCATTAGGAGGCCCTGAACGTTACAATTAACTATGAGTTTTGCGTCGGATTCGACAATCTAGACTCACAGGAGAACGACCATAAGGTGCCCGAGGCAGCAATAGACCCTTGGAGACAAGTCACCTGGAGGACGATGTATGGAATCTCGACGCAATTTGACTGTTCCATCGTCTATAGGAGGCCCCGAACGTTACAATTAGCTATCAGTTTCGCGTCGGATTCGATAATCTAGACTCACAGGAGCACGACCATAAGGTGCCAGAGGCAGCAATAGACCCTTGGAGGCAAGTCGGCTGGAGGACGATGAATTGAATCGCGACGCAATTTGTGTGTTCCATCGTCATTAGGAGGCCCTGAACAATACAATTAACTATCAGTTTCGCGTCGGATTCGAAAATCTAGACTCTCAGGAGACGGACCATATGGTGCCCGAGGCAGCAATATCCCCTTGGAGACAAGTCGGCTGGAGGACGATGTATTGAATCTCCACGCAATTTGAGTGTTCCATCGTCATTAGGAGGCCCTGAACGTTACAATTAACTATCAGTTTTGCGTCGGATTCGAAAAACTAGACTCACAGGAGAACGACCATAAGGTGCCACAGGCAGCAATAGACCCTTGGAGACAAATCGGCTAAAGGGCGATGTATTGAATCTCGACGCAATTTGAGTGTTGCATCGTCATTAGGAGGCCGTGAACGTTACAATTAACTATCAGTTATGCGTCGGATTCGAAAATCTAGACTCACAGGAGGACGACCAAAAGGCGCCTGAGGCAACAATAGACCCTTGGAGACAAGTCGGCTGGAGGACGATGCATTGAATCTCGACGCAATTTGAATGTTCCATCGTCATTAGGAGGCCCTGAACGTTACAATTATTTAGCAGTTTCGCGTCGGATTCGAAAATCTAGACTCACAGGAGCACGACCATAAGATGCCAGAGGCAGCAATAAACCCTTGGAGACAAGTCGGTTGGAGGACGATGTATTGAATCTCGACGCAATTTGAGTGTTCCATCGTCATTAGGAGGCCCTGAACGTTACAATTAACTATCAGTTTTGCGTAGGATTCGAAAATCTAGAGTCACATGAGAACGACCATAAGGTGCCCGAGGCAGCAATATCCCCTTGGAGACAAGTCGGCTGGAGGACGATGTATTGAATCTCGACGCAATTTGAGTGTTCCATCGTCATTAGGAAGCTCCGAACGTTACAATTAACCAACAGTTTTGCGTCGGATTCCAAAATCTAGACTCACAGGAGAACGACAATAAGGTGCCCGAGGCAGCAATAGACCCTTGGAGACAAGTCGGCTGGAGTACGATGTATTGAATCCCGACGCAATTTGAGTGTTCCATCGTAATTAGGAGGCCCTGAACGTTACAATTAACTATCAGTATCGCGTCGGATTCGAAAATCTAGACTCACAGGAGAACGACAATAAGTTGCCCGAGGCAGCAATATCCCCGTGGAGACAAGTCGGCTGGAGGACGCTATATTGAATCTCGACGTAATTTGAGTGTTCCATCGTCATTAGGAGGCCCAGAACAATACAATTAACTATCAGTTATGCGTCGGATTCGTAAATCTAGACTCACAGGAGAACGACCACAAGGTGCCCGAGGAAGCAATATCCCCTTAGAGACAAGACGCCTGGATAACTATGTATTGAATCTCGACGCAATTTGATCGTTCCATCGTCATTAGGAGCCCCTGAACTTTATAGTTAACTATTAGTTATGCGTCGGATTCGAAAATCTAGACTCACAAGAGACGGACCGTATTGTGCCCGAGGCAGCAATATCCCCTTGAAGACAAGTCGGCTGGAGGACGATATATTGAATCTCGACGTAATTTGAGTGTTCCATCGTCATTAGAAGGCCCTGAACGTTACAATTAACTATCAGTTTTGCGTCGGATTCGTAAATCTAGACCCACAGGAGAACGACCAAATGGCGCCAGAGGCAAAAATAGACGCTGGGGGACGAGTCGGCTGGAGGACGATGTATTGAATCGTGACGCAATTTGAGTGTTCTTTCGTCATTAGGAGGACCTGAACGTTACAATTAACTATTAGTTATGCGTCGGATTCGAAAATCTAGACTCACAAGAGACGGACCGTATCGTGCCCGAGGCAGCAATATCCCCTTGAAGACAAGTCGGCTGGAAGACGATATATTGAATCTCGACGTAATTTGAGTGTTCCATCGTCATTAGGAGGCCCTGAACGTTACAATTAACTATCAGTTTTGCGTCGGATTCGAAAATGTAGAGTCAGATGAGAACGATCATAAGGTGCCCGAGGCTTCGATAGACCCTTGGAGACAAGTCGCCTGGAGGATAATATATTGAGCCTCGACGCAATTTGATTGTTCCATCGTCATTAGTTGACCCTGAACGTTACAATTAACTATCAGTTTCGCGTCGGATTCGTAAATCTAGACTCATAGGAGCACGACCATAAGATGTAGGAGGCAGCAATGGACACCTGTAGACAAGTCGGCTGGAGGACGATGTATTGAATCCCGACGCAATTTGAGTATTCCATCGTCATTAGGAGGCCCTGAACTTTATATTTAACTCTCAGTTTTGCGTCGGATTCGAAAGTCTAGACTCACAGGAGAACGACCATAAGGTGCCCGAGGCAGCAATATCCCCTTGGATACAAGTCGGCTGGAGGTAGATATATTGAATCTCGACGTAATTTGAGTGTTCCATCGTCATTAGGAGGCCCTGAACGTTACAATTAACTATCAGTTATGCGTCGGATCCGTAAATCAAGACTCACAGGAGAACGACCACAAGGTGCCCGAGGCAGCAATAGACCCTTGGAGACAAGTCGGATAGGGTCCGATGTATTGAATCTCGACGCAATTTGAGTGTTCCATCGTCATTAGGAGGACCTGAACGTTACAATTAACTATCAGTTTCACGTCGGATTCCATAATCTAGACTCAGGAGAACGACCAAAAGCGCCCGAGGGAAAAATAGACCCTTGGAGACAAGTCGGCTCGAGGACGATGTATTAAATCCCGACGCAATTTGAGTGTTCCATCGTCATTAGGAGGCCCTGAACGTTATATTTAACTCTCAGTTTTGCGTCGGATTCGAAAGTCTAGACTCACAGGAGAACGACCATAAGGTGCCCGTGGCAGCAATATCCCCTTGGATTCAAGTCGGCTGGAGGACGATATATTGAATCTCGACGTAATTTGATTGTTCCATCGTCATTAGGAGCCCCTGAACTTTACAATTAACTATCAGTTTCGCGTCGGATTCGTAAATCTAGACTCACAGGAGCACGACCATAAGATCCCAGAGGTAGCCATACACCTTTGGAGACAAGTCGGCTGGAGGACGATGTATTGATTCTCGACGCAATTTGATTGTTCCATCGTCATTAGGAGGCCCTGAACGTTACAATTAACTATCAGTTTTGCGTCGGATTCGAAAATGTAGACTCAGATGAGAACGATCATAAGGTGCCCGAGGCTTCGATAGACCCTTGGAGACAAGTCGCCTGGAGGATAATATATTGGGCCTCGACGCAATTTGATTGTTCCATCGTCATTAGTTGACCCTGAACGTTACAATTAACTATCAGTTTCGCGTCGGATTCGTAAATCTAGACTCATAGGAGCACGACCATAAGATGTAGGAGGCAGCAATGGACACCTGTAGACAAGTCGGCTGGAGGACGATGTATTGAATCTCGACGCAATTTGAGTGATCCATCGTCATTACGAAGACCTGAACGTTACAATTATCTATCAGTTATGCGACGGATTCGAAAATGTAGACTCACAGGAGGACGACCAAAAGGCGCCCGAGGCAACAATAGGCCCTTGGAGACAAGTCGGCTGCAGGACGATGTATTGAATCGCGACGCAATTTGAATGTTCCATCGTCATTAGGAGGCCCTGAGCGTTACAATTAAGTATCAGTTTTGCGTCGGATTCGATAATCTAGACTCACAGGAGAACGGCCATAATGTGCCCGAGGCAGCAATAGACCCTTGGAGACAGGTCGGCTGGAGTACGATGTATTTAATCTCGACGCAATTTGAGTGTTCCATCGTCATTAGGAGGCCCTGAAAGTTATAAATAACTATCAGTTTTTCGTCGGATTCGATAATCTAGACTCACAGGAGAACGACCATAAGGTGCCCGAGGCAGCAATAGACCCTAGGAGGCAAGTCGGCTGAAGGACCATGTATTGAATAGCGACGCAATTTGAGTTTTCCATCGTCATTAGGAGGCCCTGAACGTTACATTTAACTATCAGTTTCGCGTCGGATTCGAAAATCTAGACTCAGAGGAGAACGATCATAAGGTCCCCGAAGCAGCAATATCTCCTTAGAGACAAGTTGGCTGGATGACGATGTATTGAATCTCGACGCAATTTGAGTGTTCCATCGTCATTAGGAGGCCCTGAACGTTACAATTAACTATCAGTTTTGCGTCGGATTCGAAAATCTAGACTCAAATGAGAACGAAGACAAGGTGCCCGAGGCAGCAATATCCCCTTGGAGACAAGTCGGCTGGAGGACGATGTATTGAATCTCGACGCAATTTGAGTGATCCATCGTCATTACGAAGACCTGAACGTTACAATTATCTATCAGTTTTGCGTCGGATTACATAATCTACATTCAGGAGAACGACTAAAAGGCGCCCGAGGCAACAATAGACCCCGGGAGACGAATCGGCTGGATGACGATGTACTGAATCGCGACGCAATTTGAGTGTTCCATCGTCGTTAGGAGGCTCTGAACGTTACTATTAACTATCAGTTTTGCGTCGGATTCGAAAATGTAGACTCAGAGGAGAACGAACATAAGGTGCCCGAGGCAGCGATAGACCCTTGGAGACAAGTCTCCTGGAGGATAATATATTGAGCCTCGACGCAATTTGATGGTTCCATCGTCATTAGTTGACCCTGAACGTTACAATTAGCTATCAGTTTCGCTTCGGATTCGTAAATCTAGACTCATAGGAGCACGACCATAAGATGTAGGAGGCAGCAGTAGACCCCTGGAGACAAGTCGGCTGGAGGACGATGTATTGAATCTCGACGGAATTTGAGTGTTCCATCGTCATTACGAAGACGTGAACGTTACAATTAACTATCAGTTATGCGTCGGATTCGAAAATCTAGACTCACAGGCGGACGACCAAAAGGCGCCCGAGGCAACAATAGGCCCTTGGAGACAAGTCGGCTGGAGGACGATGTAGTGAATCTCGGAGCAATTTGAGTGTTCCATCGTCATTACGAAGACCTGAACGTTACAATTAACTATTAGTTATGCGTTGGATTCGAAAATCTAGACTCACAAGAGACGGACCGTATTGTGCCCGACGCAGCAATATCCCCTTGGAGACAAGTCGGCTGGAGGACGATATATTCAATCTCGACGTAATTTGAGTGTTCCATCGTCATTAGGAGGCCCTGAGCGTTACAATTGACTATCAGTTATGCGTCGGATTCGTAAACATAGACTCACAGGAGAACGACCACAAGGAGCCCGAGGCAGCGATAGACCCTTGGGGACAAGTCGCCAGGAGGATAATATATTGAATCTCGACGCAATTTGATTGTTCCATCGTCATTAGTTGACCCTGAACGTTACAATTAACAATCAGTTTCGCTTCGGATTTGTAAATCTAGACTCATAGGAGCACGACCATAAGATGCCAGAGGCAGCAATAGACCCTTGGAGACAAATCGGCTGGAGGACGATGTATTGAATCTCGACACAATTTGAGTGTTCCATCGTCATTAGGAGGCCCTGAACGATACAATTAACTATCAGTTTTTGCGTCGGATCCGAAATTCTAGACTCACAGGAGAACGACCATAAGGTGCCTGAGGCAGCAATATCCCCTTGGAGACAAGTCGGCTGAAGGACGATGTATTGAATCTCGACGCAATTTGAGTGTTCCATCGTCATTAGGAGGCCCTGAACGTTACAATTAACTGTCAGTTATGCGTCGGATTCGAAAATCTAGACTCGCAGGAGCCGGACCATAAGGTGCCCGAGGCAGCAATATCCGCTTGGAGACAAGTCAGCTGGAGGGCGATATATTGAATCTCGACGCAATTTCGTCTTTAGGAAGACCTGAACGTTACAAGTAACTATTAGTTATGCGTCGGATTCGAAAATCTAGACTTGCAGGAGGATGAACAAAAGGCGCCCGAGGCAACAATAGACCCTTGGAGACAGGTCGCCTGGAGGATGATGTATTGAATCGCGACGCAATTAGAATGTTCCATCGTCATTAGGAGGCCCTGTACGTTACAATTAAGTATCAGTTTTGCGTCGGATTCGATATTCTAGACTCACAGCTTTTCCGCCAAATGTGATAACCGTGAAATCCATGACCTAGCAAACTCTTTAATTGATTCCTTGTTGCATTGAAGCGTTTTCCACTCCAAAATTCTCTCAACACTTCATTTTGCTTATTGCTAGACCAATACTCATTAATAAAAGCTGTTTTAAATTCCGCTAATGTTTTACATTTCAACATAACATCAGCTGACCAACGCATGGCGTCACCTGCTAAATGGCTTCTAACAAACGAGATTTTCTCTCGTTCAGACCAAGTTGGTGGAATCACATCTTCAAAATCGTTCCAGAAATCTAGCTGATGGATATTTTTATCTGGATCGAACCACAAGAACTGCCGACACCCGATAAAAGCGGCGTTTGCAGCTACAACTTGTTGTACATTACCATTACCAGAAGTTACTGAAGCTACTTTACTCTCAATGTTAGCAATGTTAGTACTGATATTTTCTACTTTCATTTCAACATTATCTACTCTTTGCACAATATGAGTAGTGTCAGTTTTAATTGCATCTACATCTGCTTGACATATGTTTACTTTAATGTTAACATCTTTAAATCTATCTGAGCACAGTTCAGATTCCGCCTCGATCTTTTCTGTTAACTTGCGCTCCAGCTTCGCATCTTCCATTCGGAAGTTTTGCGAACCTCAGCAACTTCGGATTTAACTGTTTTATACATTTCAGAAAACTGTTGAGCAACCTTTTTCTTAATATCATCATGGTTGTAATCAATTTTATAATTCAAACTGTCCAGATCCGCTTTCAACTTATTGCAACTAGCCTTGAAAGAATTTTCTAATTCAGCTTTATTGGATTCTAATTTATTGTCCATCGCCTCAAACCGTTTATTTAAATTGGTTTGGCTGGCCACAATTTCAGACTTTAATTCAGCATTACTGCTTTTGACCTGTTCACTTATTTCAGATTTTAATTCAGCTGTCATTTGTGCATTACTGGCAGCTATTGCTTGTAATATAACATTTAGATCAACAGCCCCAGCATCTTTGGGTTGCTCACTGGCGGGTTTTTTATCACACTCAGGTGACATAAAACTAGCTCCAATACCCGAATCATCAAAACTACATGAAACTTCTGATTGATTAGTCATATCCAACTGCTCCTTCTTAAACTCTACCATCTCTGATGACTGTTTCATTTTTAATTCATCAGAGAAACTATCATCCCATAAATTTACAATTTCTACTTTCCGCTTTACTACAGGGGTCTCTATTATTGAATCATTGCCCCTTCCCACACTACTGTCAGGAGCCAATACTTCATTTTTCACTTTAACATTACTACTTTCATGCCTATTTACTCTTGAACCGTTGTCTGGATTTACAGTTCCCTCAACAGACATAGGTTCTAATTTACGTTTAAACTCCGTTTCTTTTGGCGGTTCCATCGCCAACAGTCTTTTAGTGCAGGTTAGTAAAATTTTTAACAGCTTTTCACTTAACTTAGTTCCTTCTGCACGACGTATGGCGTTGCCGGCGCGGCGTACCAGGATTCCTGACGCGACGTGGCGCGTTGAACTGCAGACGGCTCTCCGACGGCTGTTGTGTGTTAGCGTAGCCCGCAATTGCAGGCTCTGCGCCGGCTGCTCCAGCGAACGACTGCGGTGCGGCGAGACTGGCTTCTCGCGATGCCGGCAGCACCGCTAGACTCAGTGCCAGCTCCGTCAATCCAGATGCGTTGTTAATCCAATTGCGTCGTCCACATGCACGCGTAACACTTTCACTGTTTTATACTCAGTTGCGTGTCGCATTCCACTCGCGAATCCGAATAGTTAAAAATCACTTTCACTTAGTTGATTTCCCGGCCGATGCACCATATGTGGGGCGGCGAATAAGTTGTAAAAACAATTAATGTAGTATCCTTGTTTGAATGTTGTAACATTTCCCGGCCGATGCACCATATGTGGGGCGGCGGATGCAGTTTGTGATAAATAATCTAATCTGATTGCTGGATAAACGCTTGCATGTAGAATCAGTTTCTGGCTTTTAGAATGTTGTTAATGCTGTCTTTTGCCGTTCTCAACACTAGCTCTCTATTTACTTTTTTGGCACCCAGAAAGTGATTTAATAAAACCTGGAATCAGTAATTAGAGATCCTAGTGCCCACTTCAATTGAGATACCATTATAGCTGCAGCTTATAGCTCTGAGGAATTAGGAGATTGTCCGGGATTTCTAATCAAAAACGGTTTTCCAAAATAGTTGAGTATATTCTGAAATTCACTGATAAAAAACACAAGTATCCCTACAACCTAACTAACAGAGCAGTTCAGAGTCTAATGCGCTGATGCAACTATAAATGTCCGAATTAAATGTTTAAAAAAATGCTCGCTATAATTTGATGAAAATATTTCATCAAACGCCACGCAAAATATTTGGTAGAATGTCTGTCCCGCGATGGCACGTGAAAATACGACAATACGCAAACTGAAGCTAGATAATGAAAATCATTCCAGAATTAACACTTCACATAAAATGTTTTCATGGTTCCGCGTATCTCTAGTAACTTAATACGGCACCCGAGGCTGTTTGTAGCAGATACACTGATGCGACGCGACTACCGACACAGATGGCGTGTCATTCAGCGTCTGGAGAGAACTGGGGCCTTGCTTCCTCGCGTAGCGTCCTTATATATAAAGCCGCGGTGCGGACGGCGAAGGGAACGCCTGATCTTTTCGGCTCTCTCGACTAGCCGCTGGGCTAGTAACGCACCACATCAAGTTACATCATAATTTATAGCTTCTTTTGCTAACGGCCGATGAAGCTCTTAATTTAAACGTGCATTCAGCACGCAGGTAAGTATTGATAATAAAATTTTGACGTGGCTAAGTTGAATACTTTGGGCGAGAGAATTAATTAAATTACACTGCACGCAGTAGATGAGCTCTGAACTGCCCCTTTTGAGATCCGCTATCGCTATAATTTTATAGGTATTAAAAAGAAACTTTACACATCTTCATAATCATAGCGGACCTCCAACCTATTTAAATCTAAACATCCTAGCCTTATTTACTAGCCTACTTAATCTATCTTGCTTCCTTCAGTTTTGAGACGAAAACCACAAAATCATGAATTTCTACTAAAATCTTAATTTGTGAAATCCAAAGTACTGTTTTTGTTAAATCATTATGAAAGATGAATCTATATATAAATTTTGTAGTCTCTAGCTCTTTTCTGTTGCGCCAATGACTTTTTCAGAAAAACGTCCAAATTTCGAAAATGACTGAAGTTATCGAACTGATATTCAACACACATTAATTTAGTATTATTCCTGACATGCTAGAAAAGTTTTAGGTCATTTGCTTGATTTTTAAGGTATTGCGCAACATTTATGACGTCAGAGCTAGTTACAGCAGACTGGCTGGCACACAATGGAAACTGGTGTGAATTTACTACAGCGTGAGTAGGCTGCTTCCCTACATCACCCTCTACTTAAATTTTTTTTTGTTTATGAATGTTAATGAATGAAAAAAAAATTTAATTACAAAAAGGGAAGCAAGAGTACAGTTTAACTCCCTATGAAAATCATAATTGAAATATAAACCTGTAGAAACATTAAGGAAAACTAATTACCTACATTAATTATTTAAATTGTGGGCATGTTCACTGCCTTTCAAACAATGTCATTACTCAAAATTTTAAGCAAAGTCAACGAAATATTTTGGCATACATATTGCCTTAGACAAACAAACACATACAAATTGAAAAATTATGAAAATCTTAGATCCATTAAATACATTAAATACATTTTTACATACACAGATTCAAAGAAAATAACATGACACATAAACAGATGATTATCTCTTAGCAGTCTTTTCTAAACCTGAAAGAAAATTCCACAAATAAATTTTACACACGTGGTTGTAGCCGCTTTGGCTGGCGTCCTACACTTCCATTCACAAGGGTAGAGGAGGGGAAGTTGCTATGGTGTGCGTCCTTCACGTCCTCTCTAAATTACATGGGGGAAAGGGGAGGGGTCACTGTGAGTTGTGTCCAAGTCACTCCACGCTTTCACACAGCTACCAGGCTGGCATTATCTGGTTCGTCCTGTAGAACAAACAAAAAGAGTGCCTCACACTCTGTTCACTTAATATCTAAGGGTGGGTCACAATGAAATGGGGATATATACATTTTATCCTCCAACATTTTTCTGGAACAAAGTTAACAGAACTTTTTCAATTTTACTCTCGTGGTTACTTAATTGTCATAAAATCGGTAAACAAATGGCTCAAAACGCCGTTAGTCACGTACTAGAGAAAATCTATGCTCAAGGCATACAATCATGAATCCTATTTAATTTGAATTTATTATTTCTGGGCCGGAACACTGAACCAATGCTCGGTACATTCCTGATACATTTGTATTTTAAGCACTTAACTGACTCATCTTTGATTACCTTATTCTTAGAGATAGTATGAGTATGATTAGTGGTTGTTTTCTCAGCTTCTTTGTACATGTGAGTAACTTTTGGTAATAGTACAGTTGTGAGTGTTCAAAACACACTACGTTTAGTTGACTACTAAATCCACTTATTGGTTCTCTGCTGTTGTCAGTTCCACATCTGCAATTAGGTACTTACTTACTTTGAAGTGTATTTATGCTGAGCTAAAATAATGTTTCACGTCTGTCAGTATGTTATTTATTTATTTTGCTAGTGTATGTACTTATTTAACACTCACTCTATTAATATTTGAAGCATAGGATAGCACATTTATTTCATATTCATAGTGTACTGCAGCTGATCAGTTTGCTCACTTGGCAATCCATTTCCATTCGATCGGACCCTGAAACCTCAGGTAGTCTCTCTCGGACCTACCACTAAAGTGCATCAAGTAATTATGGACCAGCGTAATGCTAAATTCCTTAAACCTATAGGACACCATGAGCTGCTCTGTCTCATTTAACATAAGTGTACCTATGGTCGCATTCACGCCTCCAACTCATAACCTCAATACGTGTAGGTGTATCCTGTCACACACTACACTAAAATAATGGCCAGCTCCAACCTTATAAATACTTCAGGGACGTGTCCTTCACGTCTCAACCACAAACACTGCTTAATTCTATTACATTGCCTTTCCTTGCTGCACCATGTGAGTTTAATCTTACAACTTATCTGCATATTTTTCCTAACACTAAGCAATCTGTTTTACTATTTCTTAGATAGCTCTAATGCATACACTAGGTTTCACTACCACTTCAGATCCTGCTTGTACATGAATTCATACATCTTTTTAAGTTACTGTTGGTGGACCATTTCCAATAAAACAACACTTTGTAGTTACTATATTACCAGGGTACTATACATAATTGTTACTCAAATACATTTGTATCTTAATTACATCATACTTCTCTATTGTTTGTCACTATTAGGTTTGTCACATTAGGTATTTTGTTTCACTAATTGGTAGATAGAATGGTTACATAACTCATGGCTTGATAGCCATGACAGAAAATTTTCATGTCTGGAAAGAAGGGGTCGAAATTTTTGTGGATAGGAAAGATGAAGAATGTGTGAGACCTGAAATGGAAAGAAGATCTCACACAGCTGGGACTGCACAGGTGCCACACTGTGTAGAGGTTATAGAACAACCTCCTCCCTACAGCATTCATTAGTTTAATGCTGTAAAGAAGAGTTAGAAATTTTAGGTGGATAGAAAAGATGAAGAGTGAGTGAGACCTGAAAAGGAAAGAAGATCTCACACAGCTGGGACTGCACAGCTGCCACACTGTATAGAGGTTACAGAACAACCTCCTCCCTACAGCATTCATTAGCTTAATGCTGTATTGATAGTCATAACGTAAAATTTTTAGTATTTGGAAAGAAAAGGTCGAAATTTTTTTGTAGATAGGAAAGAGGAAGAATGAGTGAGATCTGAAGTGGGAAAGAAGATCTCACACAGCTGGGACTGCACAGCTGCAACACTGTGTAGAGGTTACAGAACAACCTCCTCCCTACAGCATTCATTGGTTTAATGCTGTAAAGAAGAGTTAGAAATTTTAGGTGGATAGAAAAGATGAAGAATGAGTGAGACCTGAAATGGAAAGAAGATCTCACACAGCTGGGACTGCACAGCTGCCACACTGTGTAGAGGTTACAGAACAACCTCCTCCCTACAGCATTCATTCACTACCTATGACCACGACACGTCGATCTGAAAATACTTTATGATGCCTTTTTAGAACCTGTTTCAGTTCTTCCTTTTGATTGTCTGAAATCTTATAGATTTCCTGCAACTTAGCTTCTATCTTGTCTAAAATAATTGCTTCTTCTTCTTCTTCTGTGTTTAGCTTACTTGTACCAAGATTAACATCCTCGTCCCAATACCTCCTATTTTTCAGAACTCGTATAGGCAGCTCCCAAGTTTCATGATCAGTTACTACATGTTTATCACTAAAAGGTACTATAATTACTCCGGTTATTGGCAAAACCATTTTTAACTGGCTTCTTTCAAAGTCAACAACACTCTGATATTTTGACAAGAAATCTATGCCAATTAAAACCTCAATACTGAGATTGTTTACAATTAAACATGGATGATCAATTAAATTACCATTAATGTTAAAGGGCAGTAAAGCTGCTTGCTTTACCGTTTTTGACACCTTGCCAGTAGCACCAATTATTCTTAGTCCTGATACCCTCATTACTGTAAGCTTGTCTTTACCAGGTAATGCATCAAAGAAGGACTGAGATATTGCACTCACCTCACTTCCACTGTCTAAGAGACAACGTACATTGATACCCAACATATTCACTATTATTATAGGGTGGCTTATTCTAGGTTGTACAGGTGGTTCCTCACATTCATCTAGTAGTTCCTTTTGGATTTGTCTCCAACTAAAGTGATCGACATCTGTCTTCATTACATTTAGGTCACAGTGTGTAGGGGTTTCCTGAATTACATTTTCAGCTGCCTTTTCCAGTCGGTCTATTAATTTTAAATCGAAACCCCGCACGACTTCATTACATTTAGTTTGCTGAACATGACCCAAATTACTGTAGTCTGAGCGATTCTGCGCCTCCAGACCGGGCATAACACTAGTTTCAGCTAAACCACTTTTACTATTTTCGTCTGGTTCCTTCTCCAGTGACAACTGGTCACAGCTACTGGGTTCATCGACCCTCAACAGCCTACCCTCTACATTCTCACTTACCTCCTGTCCTAAATCTATTAGTACATTATCAATATCCTGCACAGGCACTTTAGATAAGAGCACATCATCCTCATTGTAAATATAAGCATGAATTTCTTCTGCTTCTTCACCTGACAATTCAGTGTTTTGTAGCTCGTCCCTATCGTTACACTGCTGCGCCTTCTCTTTCTCTTCCCACTTAGAAAGCGTCTCTAATACGGTATCTATCAAATACTGTGAGTGATCTAATATTTCTGTTGTATCCTTAGGTGCTACCGACTCTTCCTCCACATGTTCAGTCTGAGTATTCTGATCTGTCTTACCAATTCCCTTAACTACTGGCATAGGAAAAGTAACCGCCTGGTGAGCGCCAGTGTCCTCATAGACGGGAACTAGTTTTCCTGCCTCGGCATACTATTGTTTCCTTTAGTTTCATTAAGGTTAGCTGGCGTGGCCTTACTTTCCGTACTGTTGTTTACATGCATATTTCTGTTTGGAACAAAATTATTATCCCTTGGATGCCATTGTTGGTTCTGATAATTATTTCCCCAATTCCTACCTCTCTTAGGACGGCGAACACCTACTGTTCTAATGTTTACATTGCCACTTTGCTCGTTCCTAAAATTACTATTATTGTTATTGGCATTTCGGTTATTACGTGCTTGCTCCTCATTGGCAGCAACACGTTCTACACGTTCCAAATACTCAATGAAACGATCCAGATTGTCTCTAGGGGCAGATATAATTCTAGTTTGCCAATACCATGGCAGTTTGGCTTCAAGACCTAGTATAATCATTTCAGGTTTCAGCTTTTCCGCCAAATGTGACAACCGTGAAATCCATGACCTAGCAAACTCTTTATTTATTTTATTTATTTATTTGTTTATTGTTCCGTGGGACCACATTTAGGAGAAGTCTCCATGGTCATGGAACGAGTCAATACATGAAATTATAACACGATTGTAGAAACACATAAAATGAAACAAGTCGTTAGTTTAAATAAAGAAAATCAAGAATGTAACACTGGAATTTGCTTAATTTTTTATCTCTTCCAGGAGCTCCTCGACAGAATAGAAGGAGTGAGCCATGAGGAAACTCTTCAGTTTAGACTTAAAAGTGTTTGGGCTACTGCTAAGATTTTTGAGTTCTTGTGGTAGCTTATTGAAAATGGATGCAGCAGAATTCTGCACTCCTTTCTGCACAAGAGTCAAGGAAGTGCATTCCACATGCAGATTTGATTTCTGCCTAGTATTAACTGAGTGAAAGCTGCTAACTCTTGGGAATAAGCTAATATTGCTAACAACAAACGACATTAAAGAAAATACATACTGTGAGGGCAATGTCAAAATTCCCAGACTATTGAATAGGGGTCGACAAGAGGTTTTCGAACTTACACCATACATAGCTCGAACAGCCCGTTTTTGAGCCAAAAATACCCTTTTTGAATCAGAAGAATTACCCCAAAAAATAATACCATATGACATAAGCGTATGAAAATATGCGAAGTATACTACTTTTCGTGTTGAAATGTCACTTATTTCAGATACTGTTCTAATGGTAAATAAAGCGGCATTTAGTTTCTGAACAAGATCCTGAACATGGGCTTTCCACAACAGCTTACTATCTATCCGTACGCCTAGGAACTTGAACTGTTCCGTCTCGCTTATAACATGCCCATTCTGTCTGATTAAAATGTCAGTTCTTGTTGAATTGTGGGTTAGAAACTGTAAAAACTGAGTCTTACTGTGATTTAGCATCAAATTATTTTCCACAAGCCACGAACTTACTTCATGAACTACATTATTTGATAATGTTTCAATATTACACACAAGATCCTTCACTACCAAGGTGGTGTCATCAGCAAACAGAAATATTTTTGAATCACCTGTAATACTAGAAGGCATATCATTTACATAAATAAGGAACAGCAGTGGCCCCAGCACCGACCCTTGGGGAACGCCCCATTTAACAGTGCCCCATTGGGACTGAACATCATTACCACTCTCAATATTGCGGAGGATTACCTTCTGCTTTCTGTTCTTAAAGTAGGAGGCGAACCAATTGTAAGCTACTCCCCTTACTCCATAATGTTCCAACTTCTGCAGTAATATTTTGTGGTCAATACAGTCAAAAGCCTTCGTTAAATCAAAGAAAACACCTAACGTTCTCAACCTTTTATTTAATCCGTCCAAAACCTCACAGAGAAAAGAGAATATAGCATTTTCAGTTGTTAAGCCATTTCTAAAACCAAACTGTACATTTGACAGCAAATTATGTGAATTTAAATGCTGCAGTAACCTTGTATATACAAGCCTCTCGATAACTTTAGCAAACACCGATGGCATAGAAATAGGTCTATAATTGTCAACATTATCCCTGTCTCCCTTTTTATAAAGTGGCTTCACTACCGAGTACTTCAATCGGTCAGGAAACCGACCACTGCTAAAGGAAAAGTTACAGATATGGCTAAGTACTGAACTAATATACGTGGAACAATACTTCAGTATTCTGCTAGATACCCCGTCATATCCATGAGAGTTCTTGGTCTTTAGTGATTTAATTATTAACTCAATCTCCCTCTTGTCAGTATCATGGAGGAGCATTTCAGGTAACAGTCTCGGAACACTTTTTTCTAAGAGCGCTATATGATTCCCTGTTGGGACTAGGTTTCTATTTAGTTCACCTGCTATATTCAGAAAGTGATTATTAAGTACTGTACATATATGCGACTTATCAGCAACACGGACATCCCCACTACGCACTGATTCTATATCCTCGACCTGTCTCTGCAGACCAGCCACTTCCTTTACGACTGACCATATGGTTTTAATTTTATCCTGAGACTTAGCTATTCTATCTGCATACCACATACTTTTTGCCTTCCTAATAACTTTTTTAAGCACCTTACAATACTGTTTGTAATGGGCTGCTGCATTTAGATTTTGACTGTTTCTAACGTTTTGATATAATTGCCACTTTGTTCTACAAGATATTCTTATCCCTTTAGTCAGCCACCCAGGCTGCCTGTTTGTGCTAGTACCCTGTTTTAAACGTTCTAACGGAAAGCAACTTTCAAAGAGCACGAGAAAAGTCTTGAGGAAAGCATTATATTTATCGTCTACTGTATCAGCACTATAAACATCTTGCCAATCTTGTTCCTTGATAAGGTTTACAAAAGTCTGTACAGCAACTGGATCAGCTTTCCTAAAAAGTTGGTAACTATATTTAACATGTGTTGAAGCACAAAAATCTTTTAGACTTAAAATTTGTGCATCATGATCTGAAAGGCCATTCACCTTTTTGCTAACAGAATGCCCTTCTAATAATGACGAATGAACAAAAATATTGTCTATGGTTGTTCTACTGTTCCCTTGCACTCTCGTTGGAAAGAATACGGTTTGCATAAGATTATATGAATTAAGGAGGTCTACCAGCATCCTTTTCCTTGCACAATCACTTATACAATTAATATTGAAGTCACCACATATAACTAACTTTTTGTATTTCCTATAAAGTGAACCAAGAACCTCCTCTAGCTTTAGCAAAAATGTTGCGAAATCGGAGTCTGGGGATCTATAAATAACAACAGTAAGAAGTTTAGCTCCACTAAATTTAACCACACCTGCACAACATTCAAACACCTTTTCAGTGCAGTACTTTGAAACATCAATTGACTCAAATGGGATACCGTTTTTCACATACATGGCTACTCCCCCACACCGCAAAGAGCTCCTAGAAAAGCTGCCAGCCAACCTGTATCCTGGTAAAGGAAGCCTCTGAATTATCTCCTTATTTAAGAAGTGTTCAGATATACCAATAATTTCAGAGTCAACATCTATAAGCAGTTCACTAACTTTATCTCGAATACCTTGTATATTTTGATGAAATATACTAATTCCCTCATTAATCGGATACCCAAGCTTTGTAGAAAGTGGTTTCTTTGTTAGAGAGACTTCCCTTAAGCAGGAATACCTATCAGCTGACTTCAATCTAAAAAAGGCACAGCTCTAACACCCACAACTACCGGAATTTTCCCATGAGTGATCCCACCACCCCCACCTATGCTGTCACCTATAAGTTTTGCCAACCTCCCCTTCCCATATCTGTTGAGGTGCAGGCCATGTCTAGTGAAACCCGTCCTACTGATAGACTCCACCGACACCACTGAAATGTGACTCATGCCTTCTGTCATCAGCGCACCCCCAAGTCTCATGTTATTACGCCTGACGGCTATATTAAGATGAGGCCGATCGTGACGCTGAAACAGTTCCACGAAATGCACATTCGTGTTGCCAGTCTGAGTGGCTATCTTTTCCAGGTCACCATCTATGTCATACTTCCCATCCCTATCAATACTATTACCAGCCCCACCCACAATCACTACCTGATCCTCTTTAGTAAAATCCCTACATAACCCCCCTATGTTAAAAGTCACCTGAGCCAATCCTGCATTAGGCTTCACAATGCTGGTGACCTGGTACTCACTCCCCAAAACTTCCTGCAACTGCTGGCCTACACCTCTACCATGAGAACTACCTAACAGCAGAACCTTCTTCTTTCTCTTAGACTTTGCAACTGTCCTAGCCACCGTAACTGCTGAGGTCTGCTGCATACTTCCTACATCTACAGCTACTAGAGATTCCTCTCCACTAGACTCTGACAGTTGGTCATATCTATTACAAACACCAATAGTAAAACTATCTGAAAATCTCCTTCTCCTAGCAGATCTCTTGCCAACAGCCAGCTCCCATTCCCCAACCCCCTTCTCCCTCCTCATCCTATCTAGCTCCTCCTGTGCGTTTTTCAACTGCACCTGAAGGGCACAGATCTTACGCTCCTGCTCCTCTATCAACTTACTCTTGCTACATAACCTGCAGTTCCAGGAGAGGATCTCACCAGAATGCCCACTGGCTTCCCCACTGCATTCCCCCCAGTGAAAATACTTCGAACAAGTCTCACACCGCAATCCACTACTCACGAACCTACGGCAAAGCCCACACTTCTCACTCATGGTAAAATTTTACAATTATTGAAACAAGAAAACAACTTTATCTAAGTTCCGCTACTACAATAAGAAGATGTTAAAAACTGACTACAATTATCACAAACTTGCTCTACAAGGGAAGTAACCACTATTATTGAAAGTATTAATCAACAACAAATGAGAATATAACAAAATACTAACACAGAAAGAAAATCAAACGTCTAATGACAGTAACGAAACTGAAAGCAGTTCGCAAAAATTTCTTCTGAAGTTATTTCACCGGAAAACACCAAGAACACCGGTTGAAGACCACTAAAGTTCCTAAATAAAATACTATACACAAACAATTAATTAGTACTTAGCTTTCGATGCGCCGCTACAGCTGCAACTGGTCAGCGCGGAATGTAAACACGGGTAAGAGGTTAAGTTGCTCGATACGAAACACTCACAAATATCAGGCCACAACACACGAAATGCAGAGGTGAATGAAGAAACCACTAATAAGTCACTTATATAGTAAATATTATCACAAAAACAGTTAAAATATATATCTGAAAACTAAAAATAGATGAAAACTTAGAGAGCGATCTCACACGCAGTCACGCGCTTATGACGTCACACCAAAGATCATCGTCTTTAATTGATTCCTTGCCTGCATTGAAGCGTTTTCCACTCCAAAATTCTCTCAACACTTCATTTTGCTTATTGCTAGACCAATACTCATTAATAAAAGCTGTTTTAAATTCCGCTAATGTTTTACATTTCAACATAACATCAGCTGACCAACGCATGGCGTCACCTGCTAAATGTCTTCTAACAAACGAGATTTTCTCTCGTTCAGACCAAGTTGGTGGAATCACATCTTCAAAATCGTTCCAGAAATCTAGCTGATGGATATTTTTATCTGGATCGAACCGCAAGAACTGCCGACACCCGATAAAAGCGGCGTTTGCAGCTACAACTTGTTGTACATTACCATTACCAGAAGTTACTGAAGCTACTTTACTCTCAATGTTAGCAATGTTAGTACTGATATTTTCTACTTTCATTTCAACATTATCTACTCTTTGCACAATATGAGTAGTGTCAGTTTTAATTGCATCTACATCTGCTTGACATATGTTTACTTTAATGTTAACGTCTTTAAATCTATCTGAGCACAGTTCAGATTCCGCCTCGATCTTTTCTGTTAACTTGTGCTCCAGCTTCGCATCTTCCATTCGGAAGTCTTTGCGAACCTCAGCAACTTCGGATTTAACTGTTTTATACATTTCAGAAAACTGTTGAGCAACCTTTTTCTTAATATCATCATGGTTGTAATCAATTTTATAATTCAAACTGTCCAGATCCTCTTTCAACTTATTGCAACTAGCCTTGAAAGAATTTTCTAATTCAGCTTTATTGGATTCTAATTTATTGTCCATCGCCTCAAACCGTTTATTTAAATTGGTTTGGCTGGCCACAATTTCAGACTATAATTCAGCATTACTGCTTTTGACCTGTTCACTTATTTCAGATTTTAATTCAGCTGTCATTTGTGCATTACTGGCAGCTATTGCTTGTAATATAACATTTAGATCAACAGCCCCAGCATCTTTGGGTTGCTCACTGGCGGGTTTTTTATCACACTCAGGTGACATAAAACTAGCTCCAATACCCGAATCATCAAAACTACATGAAACTTCTGATTGATTAGTCATATCCAACTGCTCCTTCTTAAACTCTACCATCTCTGATGACTGTTTCATTTTTAATTCATCAGAGAAACTATCATCCCATAAATTTACAATTTCTACTTTCCGCTTTACTACAGGGGTCTCTATTATTGAATCATTGCCCCTTCCCACACTACTGTCAGGAGACAGTACTTCATTTTTCACTTTAACATTACTACTTTCATGCCTATTTACTCTTGAACCGTTGTCTGGATTTACAGTTCCCTCAACAGACATAGGTTCTAATTTACGTTTAAACTCCGTTTCTTTTGGCGGTTCCATCGCCGACAGTCTTTTAGTGCAGGTTAGTAAAATTTTTAACAGCTTTTCACTTAACTTAGTTCCTTCTGCACGACGTATGGCGTTGCCGGCGCGGCGTACCAGGATTCCTGACGCGACGTGGCGCGTTGAACTGCAGACGGCTCTCCGACGGCTGTTGTGTGTTAGCGTGGCCCGCAATTGCAGGCTCTGCGCCGGCTGCTCCAGCGAACGACTGCGGTGCGGCGAGACTGGCTTCTCGCGATGCCGGCAGCACCGCTAGACTCAGTGCCAGCTCCGTCAATCCAGATGCGTTGTTAATCCAATTGCGTCGTCCACATGCACACGTAACACTTTCACTGTTTTATACTCAGTTGCGTGTCGCATTCCACTCGCGAATCCGAATAGTTAAAAATCACTTTCACTTAGTTGATTTCCCGGCCGATGCACCATATGTGGGGCGGCGAATAAGTTGTAAAAACAATTAATGTAGTATCCTTGTTTGAATGTTGTAACATTTCCCGGCCGATGCACCATATGTGGGGCGGCGAATAAGTTGTAAAAACAATTAATGTAGTATCCTTGTTTGAATGTTGTAACATTTCCCGGCCGATGCACCATATGTGGGGCGGCGAATAAGTTGTAAAAACAATTAATGTAGTATCCTTGTTTGAATGTTGTAACATTTCCCGGCCGATGCACCATATGTGGGGCGGCGAATAAGTTGTAAAAACAATTAATGTAGTATCCTTGTTTGAATGTTGTAACATTTCCCGGCCGATGCACCATATGTGGGGCGGCGAATAAGTTGTAAAAACAATTAATGTAGTATCCTTGTTTGAATGTTGTAACATTTCCCGGCCGATGCACCATATGTGGGGCGGCGGATGCAGTTTGTGATAAATAATCTAATCTGATTGCTGGATAAACGCTTGCATGTAGAATCAGTTTCTGGCTTTTAGAATGTTGTTAATGCTGTCTTTCGCCGTTCTCAACACTAGCTCTCTATTTACTTTTTTGGCACCCAGAAAGTGATTTAATAAAACCTGGAACCAGTAATTAGAGATCCTAGTGCCCACTTCAATTGAGATACCATTATAGCTGCAGCTTATAGCTCTGAGGAATTAGGAGATTGTCCGGGATTTCTAATCAAAAACGGTTTTCCAAAATAGTTGAGTATATTCTGAAATTCACTGATAAAAAACACAAGTATCCCTACAACCTAACTAACAGAGCCGTTCAAAGTCTAATGCGCTGATGCAACTATAAATGTCCGAATTAAATGTTTAAAAAAATGCTCGCCATAATTTGATAAAAATATTTCATCAAACGCCACGCTAAATATTTGGTAGAATGTCTGTCCCGCGACGGCACGTGAAAATACGACAATACGCAAACTGAAGCTAGATAATGAAAATCATTCCAGAATTAACACTTCACATAAAATGTTTTCATGGTTCCGCGTATCTCTAGTAACTTAATACGGCACCCGGGGCTGTTTGTAGCAGATACACTGATGCGACGCGACTACCGACACAGATGGCGTGTCATTCAGCGTCTGGAGAGAACTGGGGCCTTGCTTCCTCGCGTAGCGTCCTTATATATAAAGCCGCGGTGCGGACGGCGAAGGGAACGCCTGATCTTTTCGGCTCTCTCGACTAGCCGCTGGGCTAGTAACGCACCACATCAAGTTACATCATAATTTATAGCTTCTTTTGCTAACGGCCGATGAAGCTCTTAATTTAAACGTGCATTCAGCACGCAGGTAAGTATTGATAATAAAATTTTGACGTGGCTAAGTTAAATACTTTGGGCGAGAGAATTAATTAAATTACGCTGCACGCAGTAGATGATCTCTGAACTGCCCCTTTTGAGATCCGCTATCGCTATAATTTTATAGGTATTAAAAAGAAACTTTACACATCTTCATAATCATAGCGGACCTCCAACCTATTTAAATCTAAACATCCTAGCCTTATTTACTAGCCTACTTAATCTATCTTGCTTCCTTCAGTTTTGAGACGAAAACCACAAAATCATGAATTTCTACTAAAATCTTAATTTGTGAAATCCAAAGTACTGTTTTTATTAAATCATTATGAAAGATGAATCTGTATATAAATTTTGTAGTCTCTAGCTCTTTTCTGTTGCGCCAATGGCTTTTTCAGAAAAACGTCCAAATTTCGAAAATGACTGAAATTATCGAACTGATATTTAACACACATTAATTTAGTATTATTCCTGACATGCTAGAAAAGTTTTAGGTCATTTGATTGATTTTTAAGGTATTGCGCAACATTTATGACGTCAGAGCTAGTTACAGCAGACTGGCTGGCACACAATGGAAACTGATGTGAATTTACTACAGCGTGAGTAGGCTGCTTCCCTACAAGAGGAGAACGACCATAAGGTGCCCGAGGCAGCAATAGGCCCTTGGAGACAAGTCGCCTGGAGGACGCTGTATTGAATCTCTACGCAATTTGAGTGTTCCATCGTCATTAGGAGGCCCTGAACGTTATAATTAACTATCAGTTTTGCGTCGGATTCGAAAATGTAGACTCAGAGGAGAACGACCATATGGTACCCGAGGCAGCAATAGACCCTTGGAGACAAGTCGCCTGGAGGACGATGAATTGAATCTCGACGCAATTTGATTGTTCCATCGTCATTAAGAGGCCGTGAACGTTACAATTAACTTACAGTTATGCGTCGGATTCGAAAATCAAGACTCACAGGAGCACGACCATAAGGTGCCAGAGGCAGCAATAGACCCTTTGAGACAAGTCGGCTGGAGGACGATGTATTGAATCTCGAACCAATTTCAGTGTTCCATCGTCATTAGGGGGTCGTGAACGTTACAATTAACTATGAGTTTAGCGTCGGATTCGATAATCTAGACTCCCAGGGAACGACCAAAAGGCGCCCGGGGCAACAATAGACCCTTGGAATCAGGTCGGCTGGAGGGCGATGAATTGAATCGCGACGCAATTTGAGTGTTCCATCGTCATTACGAGGCCCTGAACGTTACAATTAACTATCAGTTATGCGTCGGATTCGAAAATTTAGACTCACAGGAGGACGACCAAAAGGCGCCCGAGGCAACAATAGACCCATGGAGACAAGTCGGCTGGAGGATAATCTATAGAATCTCGACGCTATTTCAGTGTTCCAACGTAATTAAGAGGCCCTGAACGTTACAATTAACTATCAGTTTTGCGTCGGAATCGAAAATGTAGACTCTGAGGAGAACGACCACAAGGTGCCCGAGACAGCAGTAGACCCTTGGAGACAAGTCGGCTGGAGGCCGATGTATCGAATCTCGACGCAATTTCAGTGTTCCACCGTCATTAGGAGGCCCTGAACGTTACAATTAACTATTATTTTCGCGTCGGATTCGAAAATCTAGACTCACAGGAGCACGACAACAACGTGCCAGAGGCAGCAATAGACCCTTGGAGACAAGTCGGCTGGAGGCCGATGTATTGAATCTCGACGCAATCTGAGTGTTCCATCGTCATTAGGAGGCCCTGAACGTTACAATTAATTATCAGTTTTGCGTCAGATTCCATAATCTAAACTCTGGAGGACGACCAAAAGGCGCCCGAGGGAACAATAGACCCTTGGAGACAAGTCGGCTCGAGGACGATGTATTAAATCGCGACGCAATTTGAGTGTTCCATCGTTATTAGGCGGCCCTGAACGTTACAATTAAATATCAGTTTTGCGTCGGATACGAAAATGTAGACTCAGACGAGAACGATCATAAGGTGCCCGAAGAAGCAATAGACCCTGGGAGACAAGACGCCTGGAGGACTATATATTGAACCTCAACGCAATTTTATTGCTCCATCGATATTAGGAGACCCTGAACTTTACAATTAACTATCAGTTTCGCGTCGTATTCGTAAATCTAGACTCACAGGAGCACGACCATAAGATGCCAGAGGCAGGAATAGACCCTTGGAGACAAGTCGGCTGGAGGATGATGTATTGAATCTCGACACAATTTGAGTGTTCCATCGTCATTAGGAGGCCCTGAACGTTACAATTAACTATCAGTTTTGCGTCGGATTCAAAAGTCTAGACTCACAGGAGAACGACCATAAGGTGCCCGAGGCAGCAATATCGCCTTGGAGACAAGTCGGCTGAAGGACGATGTATTGAATCGCGACGCAATTTGAGTGTTCCATCGTCATTAGGAGGCCCTGAACGTTACAATTAACTATCAGTTATGCGTCGGATTCGAAAATGTAGACTCACAGGAGCCGGACCATAAGGTGCCCGAGGCAGCGATATCCCCTTGGAGACCAGTCGGCTGGAGGGCGATATATTGAATCTCGACGCAATTTCGTCATTAGGAAGACCTGAACATTACAATTAACTATTAGTTATGCGTCGGATTCGAAAATCTAGACTTGCAGGAGGACGACCAAAAGGCGCCCGAGGCAACAATAGACACTTGGAGACAGGTCGCCTGGAGGACGATGTATTGAATCGCGACGCAATTTGAATGTTCCATCGTCATTAGGAGGCCCTGTACGTTACAATTAAGTATCAGCTTTGCGTCGGATTCGATATTCTAGACTCACAGGAGAACGACCATAAGGTGCCCGAGGCAGCAATATCCCCTTGGAGACAAGTCGGCTGGAGGACGATGTATTGAATCTTGAAGCAATTTGAGTGTTCCATCGTCATTAGGAGGCCCTGAACGTTACAATTAACTATTATTTTCGCGTCGGATTCAAAAATCTAGACTCACAGGAGCACGACAACAACGTGCCAGAGGCAGCAATAGACCCTTGGAGACAAGTCGGCTGGAGGCCGATGTATTGAATCTCGACGCAATCTGAGTGTTCCATCGTCATTACGAGGCCCTGAACGTTACAATTAATTATCAGTTTTGCGTCAGATTCCATAATCTAAACTCTGGAGGACGACCAAAAGGCGCCCGAGGGAACAATAGACCCTTGGAGACAAGTCGGCTCGAGGACGATGTATTAAATCGCGACGCAATTTGAGTGTTCCATCGTTATTAGGCGGCCCTGAACGTTACAATTAAATATCAGTTTTTCGTCGGATACGAAAATGTAGACTCAGAGGAGAACGATCATAAGGTGCCCGAAGAAGCAATAGACCCTGGGAGACAAGACGCCTGGAGGACTATATATTGAACCTCGACGCAATTTTATTGCTCCATCGTTATTAGGAGCCCCTGAACTTTACAATTAACTATCAGTACCGCGTCGTATTCGTAAATCTAGACTCACAGGAGCACGACCATAAGATGCCAGAGGCAGGAATAGACCCTTGGAGACAAGTCGGCTGGAGGATGCTGTATTGAATCTCGACACAATTTGAGTGTTCCATCGTCATTCGGAGGCCCTGAACGTAACAATTAACTATCAGTTTTGCGTCGGATTCAAAAATCTAGACTCACAGGAGAACGACCATAAGGTGCCCGAGGCAGCAATATCCCCTTGGAGACAAGTCGGCTGAAGGACGATGTATTGAATCTCGACGCAATTTCAGTGTTCCATCGTCATTAGGAGGCCCTGAACGTTACAATTAACTATCAGTTATGCGTCGGATTCGAAAATGTAGACTCACAGGAGCCGGACCATAAAGTGCCCGAGGCAGCGATATCCCCTTGGAGACCAGTCGGCTGGAGGGCGATATATTGAATCTCGACGCAATTTCGTCATTAGGAAGACCTGAACATTACAATTAACTATTAGTTATGCGTCGGATTCGAAAATCTAGACTTGCAGGAGGACGACCAAAAGGCGCCCGAGGCAACAATAGACACTTGGAGACAGGTCGCCTGGAGGACGATGTATTGAATCGCGACGCAATTTGAATGTTCCATCGTCATTAGGAGGCCCTGTACGTTACAATTAAGTATCAGCTTTGCGTCGGATTCGATATTCTAGACTCACAGGAGAACGACCATAAGGTGCCCGAGGCAGCAATATCCCCTTGGAGACAAGTCGGCTGGAGGACGATGTATTGAAACTTGAAGCAATTTGAGTGTTCCATCGTCATTAGGAGGCCCTGAACGTTCAAATTAACTATTAGTTTTGCGTCGGATTCGACAATCTAGACTCACAGGAGAACGACCATGAGGTGCCCGAGGCACCAATAGACCCTTGGAGACAAGTCGGCCGAAGGACTTTGTATTGAATCGCGGAGCAATTTGAATGTTCCATCGTCGTTAGGAGGCCCTGAGCGTTACAAATAAGTATCAGTTTTGCGTCGGATTCGATAATCTAGACTCACAGAAGAACGACCATAAGGTGCCCGAGGCAGCAATATCCCCTTGGAGACAAATCGGCTGGAGGACGTTGTATTGAATAGCGTCGCAATTTGAGTATTCAATCGTCATTAGGAAGCCCTGAACGTTACAGTTAACTATCAGTATCGCGTCGGATTTGAAAATCTAGACTCACAAGAGACGGACACTATGGTGCCCCAGGCAGCAATGTCCCCTTGAAGACAAGTCGGCTGGAGGACGATGTATTGAATCTCGCTGCAATATGAGTGTTCCATCGTCATTTGGAGGCCCTGAACGTTATAATTAACTCTCAGTTTTGCGGCGGATTCAAAAATCTAGAGTACAGGAGAACGACCATAATGTGCCCGAGGCAGCAATATCCCCTTGGAGACTAGTCGGCTGGAGGACGATATATTGAATCTCGACGTAATTTGAGTCTTCCATCGTCATTAGGAGGCCCTGAACGTTACAATTAACTATTAGTTATGCGTCCGATTCGTAGATCTAGACTCACAGGAGAACGACCACCAGGTACCCGAGGCAGCAATAGACCCTTGGAGACAAGTCGGCTGGAGGCCGATGTATTGAATCTCGACGCAACTTGAGTGTTCCATCGTCATTAGAAGGCCCTGAACGTTACAATTAACTATCAGTTATGTGTCGGATTCGAAAATCTAGACTCACAGGGGGACGACCAAAAGGCGCCCGAGGCAACAATAGACCCTTGGAGACAAGATGGCTGGAGGACGATGTATTGAATCTCGACGCAATTTGAGTGTTCCATCGTCATTAGGAGGCCCTGAACGTTACAATTAACTATCAGTTTTGCGTAGGATTCGTAAATCTAGACTCACAGGAGCACGACCATAAGATGCCAGAGGCTGCAATAGACCGTTGCAGACAAGTCGGCTGGAGGATGATGTATTGAATCTCGACACAATTTGACTGTTCCATCGTCATTAGGAGGCCCTGAACGTTACAATTAACTATCAGTTATGCGTCGGATTCAAAAATGTAGCCTCACAGGAGCCGGACCTTGAGATGCTCGAGGCAGCAATATCCCCTTGGAGACCAGTCGGCTGGAGGGCGATATATTGAATCTCGACGAAATTTCGTCATTAGGAAGACCTGAATATTACAATTAACTATTAGTTATGCGTCCGATTCGTAGATCTAGACTCACAGGAGAACGACCACCAGGTACCCGAGGCAGCAATAGACCCTTGGAGACAAGTCGGCTGGAGGCCGATGTATTGAATCTCGACGCAATTTGAATGTTCCATCGTCTTTAGGAGTCCCTGTACGCTACAATTAAGTATCAGTTTTGCGTCGGATTCGATATTCTAGACTCACAGGAGAACGACAATAAGGTGCCCGAGGCACCAATAGACCCTTGGAGACAAGTCGGCTGAAGGGCGATGTATTGAATCTCGTCGCAATTTGAGTTTCCATCGTCATTAGGAAGACCTGAACGTTACAAATAACTATCAGTTTTGCGTCGGATTCGAAAAAGTAGACTCAGAGGAGAACGACCATATGGTGCCCGAGGCAACAATAGACCCTTGGAGACGAGTCGGCTGGCTTACGATGTATTGAATCTCGACGCAATTTGAGTGTTCAATCGTCATTAGGAGGCCCTGAACGTTACAATTAACTATCAGTTTCGCGTCGGATTCCAAAATCAAGACACACAGGAGCACGACCATAAGGTGCCAGAGGCAGCATTAGACCCTTGGAGACAAGTCGGCTGGAGGACGATGTGTTGAATCTCGACCCAATTTGAGTGTTCCATCGTCATTAGGTGGCCGTGAACGTTACAATTAACTATGAGTTTTGCGTCGGATTCGATAATGTAGACTCACAGGAGAACGACCAAAAGGCACCCGGGGCAACAATAGACCTTTGGAGACAAGTCGGCTGGAGGACGATGTATTGAATCTCGACGCAATTTGAGTGTTCCATCGTAATTAGGAGGCCCTGAACGCTACAATTAACTATCAGTTTTGCGTCGGATTCGAAAATGTAGACTCAGAGGAGAACGACCATAAGGTGCCCGAGGCAGCAATAGACCCTTGGAGACAAGTCGGCTGGAGGCCGATGTATTTAATCTCGACGCAATTTGAGTGTTCCACCGTTATTAGGAGGCCCTGAACGTTACAATTAACTATCAGTTTTGCGTCGGATTCCATCATCTAGACTCAGGAGAACGACCAAAAGGCGCCCGAGGCAACAATACTCCCTTGGATACAAGTCGGCATGAGGACGATGTAGTGAATCGTGATGCAATTTGAGTGTTTCATCGTTATTAGGAGGCCCTGAACGTTACAATTAACTATCAGTTTTGCGTCGGATTCGAAAATATGGACTCACAGGAGTACGACCATAAAGTGCCCGAGGCAGCAATATCCCCTAGGAGACAAGTCGGCTGGAGGAAGATGTATTGAATCTCGACGCAGTTTGAGTGTTCCATCGTCATTAGGAAGACCTGTACGTTACAATTAACTATCAGTTATGCGTCGGATTCGAAAATCTTGACTTGCATGAGGACGACCAAAAGGCGCCCGAGGCAATAATAGACCCTTGGAGACAGGTCGGCTGAAGGACGATGTATTGAATCTCGTCGCAATTTGAGTGTTCCATCGTCATTAGGAAGACCTGAACGTGACAATTAACTGTTTGTTATGCGTCGGATTCGAAATGCTAGACTCAAAGGAGGACGACCAAAAGGCGCCCGAGGCAACAATAGACCCTTGGAGACAAGTCGGCTGGAGGACGATGTATTGAATCGCGACGCAATTTGAATGTTCCATCGTCATTAGGAGGCCCTGAGCGTTACAAATAAGTATCAGATTTGCGTCGGATTCGATAATCTAGACTCACAAAAGAACGACCATAATGTGCCCGAGGCAGCAATATCCCCTTGGAGGCAAGTCGGCTGGAGGACGATATATTGACTCTCCACGTAATTTGAGTGTTCCATCGTCATTAGGAGGCCCTGAACGTTACAATTAACTATCAGTTATGCGTCGGATTCGTAAATCTAGACTCACAGGAGAACGACCACAAGGTGCCTGAAGCAGCAATAGACCCTCGGAAACAAGTCGGCTAGACGACGATGTATTGAATAGCGACGCAATTTGAGTGTTCCATCGTCCTTAGGGGGCTCCGAACGTTACAATTAACTATCAGTATCGCGTCGGATTTGAAAATCTAGACTCACAAGAGACGGACACTATGGTGAACGAGGCAGCAGTATCCCCTTGAAGACAAGTCGGCTGGAGGACGATGTATTGAATCTCGCCGCAATTTGCGTGTTCCATCGTCATTTGGAGGCCCTGAACGTTATAATTAACTCTCAGTTTTGCGTCGGATTCGAAAATCTAGACTCAAAAGAGAACGATCATAAGGTGCCCGAGTCAGCAATAGACCCTGGGGACAAGTCGGCTGGAGGACGATGTATTGAATCTCGACGCAATTTGAGTGTTCCATCATCATTAGGAGGGCCTGAACGTTACAATTAACTATCAGTTTTGCGTCTGATTCGAAAATCGAAACTCACAGGGGGACGAACAAAATGCAGCCAGAGGCAACAATAGACCCTTGGAGACAAGACGGCTGGATTACGATGTATTGAATCTCGACGCAATTTGAGTGTTCCATCGTCATTAGGAGGCAATGAACGTTACAATTAACTATCAGTTTTGCGTCGGATTCGAAAATGTTGACTCAGAGGAGAACGACCATAAGGTGCCCGAGGCACCAATAGACCCTTGGAGACAAGTCGCCTGGAGGACGATGTATTGAATCTCGACGCAATTTGAGTGTTCCATCGTCATTAGGAGGCCCTGAACGTTACAAATAACTATCAGTTTTGCGTCGGATTCGAAAAAGTAGACTCAGAGGAGAACGACCATATGGTGCCCGAGGCAACAATAGACCCTTGGAGACGAGTCGGCTGGCTTACGATGTATTGAATCTCGACGCAATTTGAGTGTTCAATCGTCATTAGGAGGCCCTGAACGTTACAATTAACTATCAGTTTCGCGTCGGATTCGAAAATCAAGACACACAGGAGCACGACCATAAGGTGCCAGAGGCAGCATTAGACCCTTGGAGACAAGTCGGCTGGTGGACGATGTGTTGAATCTCGACCGAATTTGAGTGTTCCATCGTCATTAGGTGGCCGAGAACGTTACAATTAACTATGAGTTTTGCGTCGGATTCGATAATGTAGACTCACAGGAGAACGACCAAAAGGCACCCGGGGCAACAATAGACCTTTGGAGACAAGTCGGCTGGAGGACGATGTATTGAATCTCGACGCAATTTGAGTGTTCCATCGTAATTAGGAGGCCCTGAACGCTACAATTAACTATCAGTTTTGCGTCGGATTCGAAAATGTAGACTCAGAGGAGAACGCCCATTAGGTGCCCGAGGCAGCAATAGACCCTTGGAGACAATTCGGCTGGAGGACGATGTATTCAATCTCGACGCAATTTGAGTGATCCATCGTCATTAGGAAGCTCTGAACGTTACAATTAACTAACAGTTTTGGGTCGGATTCGATAATCAAGACTCACAGGAGAACGACCATAAGGTGCCCGAGGCAGCAATAGACCTTTGGAGACAAGTCGGCTGGAGGACGATGTATTGAATCCCGACGCAATTTGAGTGTTCCATCGTCATTAGGAGGCCCTGAACGTTTTAATTAATTCTCAGTTTTGCGTCGGATTCGAATATCTAGACTCACAGGAGAACGACAATAAGATGCCCGAGCCAACAATTTCCCCTTGGAGACAAGTCGCCCGGAGGACGATGTATTGAATCTCGACGTAATTTGAGTGTTCCATTGTCATTAGGAGGCCCTGAACGTTACAATTAACTATCAGTTATGCGTCGGCTTCGTAAATCTAGACTCACAGGAAAACGACCACAAGGTGCCCAAGACAGCAATAGACCCATGGAGGCAAGTTGGCTGGTGGCCGATGAATTGAATCTCGACGCAATTTGAGTGTTCCACCGTCATTAGGAGGCCCTGAACGTTACAATTAGCTATCAGTTTTGCGTCGGATTCCATAATCTAGACTCTGGAGAACGACCAAAAGGCGCCCGTTGCAACAATAATCAGTTGGAGACTAGTCGGCTCAAGGACCATGTATTGAATCTCGACGCAATTTGAGTGTTCCATCGTCATTAGGAGGCCGTAAAAGTTACAATTAACTATCAGTTTTGCGTCGGATTCGATAATCTAGACTCGCAGGGGAACGACCATAAGGTGCACGAGGCAGCTATAGACCCTTGGAGACAAGTCGGCTGAAAGACGATGTATTGAATTGCGACGCAATTTGAGAGTTCCATCGCCATTGGGAGGCCATGAACTTTACAATTAACTATCAGATTCGCGTCTGATTTGAAAATCTAGACTCACAGGAGCCGGAATATATGGTGCCCGAAGGAGCAATAACCCCTTAGAGACAAGTCCCCTGGAGGACGATGTATTGAATCTCGACGCAATTTGAGTATTCCATCGTCTTTAGGAGGCCCTGAAGGCTACAATTAACTATCAGTTTTGCGTCGGATTCGAAAATCTAGACTCACAGGAGAACGACCATAAGGTGCCCGAGGCAGCAATAGACCCTTGGAGACAAGTCGGCTGGAGGCCGATGTATTGAATCGCGATGCAATTTGAGTGATCCATCGTTATTAGGAGGCCCTGAACGTTAGAATTAACTATCAGTTTTGCGTCGGATTCGAAAATCTAGACTCGCAGGGGACGGACCATAAGGTGCCTGAGGCAGCAACATCCCCTTGGAGACAAGTCGGCTGGAGGACGATGTATTGAATCTCAACGCAGTTTGAGTGTTCCATCGTCATTAGGAAGACCTGAACGTTACAATTAAGTATCAGTTATGCGTCGGATTCGAAAATCTAGTCTTGCATGAGGACGACCAAAAGGCGCCCGAGGTAATTATACACCCTTGGAGACAGGTCGGCTGGAGAACGATGTATTGAATCGCGACGCAATTTGAATGTTCCATCGTCATTGGGAGGCCCTGAACGTTACAATTAACTATCATTTTGCGTCGTATTCGATAATTTAGACTCACAGGAGAACGACCATAAGGTGCCCGAGGCAGCAGTAGACCCTCGGAGACAAGACGGCTGGCGACGATGTATTGAATAGGGACGCTATTTGAGTGTTCCATCGTCATTAGGAGGCCCTGAACGTTACAATTAACTATCAGTATCGCGTCGGATTTGAAAATCTAGACTCACAAGAGACGGACACTATGGTGCCCGAGGCAGCAATATCCCCTTGAAGACAAGTCGGCTGGAGGACGATGTATTGAATCTCGACGCAATTTGAGTGTTCCATCGTCATTAGGAGGCCCTGTACGTTACAATTACCTATCAGTTTTGCGACGGATTCGAAAATCTTGAGTCACAGGATTACGACCAAAAGGCGCCCGAGGCAACAATAGACCCTTGGAGACGAGTCGGCTAGCTTACGATGTATTGAATCTCGACGCAATTTGAGTGTTAGATCATCATTAGGAGGCCCTGAACGTTACAATTAACTATCAGTTTCGCGTCGGATTCGATAATCAAGACTAACAGGAGCACGGCCATAAGGTGCCAGAGGCAGCAATAGACCCTAGGAGACAAGTCGGTTGGAGGACGATGTATTGAATCTCGACGCAATTTGAGTATTCCATCGTCATTAGGTGGCCGTGAACGTTACAATTAACTATGAGTTTTGCGTCGGATTCGATAATGTAGACTAACAGGAGAACGACCAAAAGGCGCCCGGGGCAACAATAGACCCTTTGAATCAGGTCGGCTGGAGGGCAATGAATTGAATCGCGACGCATTTTTGAGTGTTTCATCGTCATTAGGAGCCCTGAACGTTATAATTAACTCTCAGTTTTGCGTCGGATTCGAAAATCTAGACTCACCGGAGAACGACCATAAGATGCCCGATTCAGCAATATCCCCTTGGCGACAAGTAGGCTGGAGGCCGATGTATTGAATCTCGGCGCAATTTGAGTGTTCCATCGTCATTAGGAGGCACTGAACGTTACAATTAACTATCAGTTATGCGTCGGATTCGAAATTTTAGACTCACAGGAGTACGACCAAAAGGCGCCCGAGGCAACAATAGACCCTTGGAGACAAGTTGGCTGGAGGACGATGTATTGAATCTCGACGCAATTTGAGTGTTCCATCGTAATTAGGAGGCCCTGAACGTTACAATTAACTATCAGTTTTGCGTCGGATTCGAAAATGTAGTCTCAGAGGAGAACGACCATTCGGTGCCCGAGGCAGCAACAGACCCTTGGAGACAAGTCGGCTGGAGGACGATGTATAGAATCTCGACGCAATTTGAGTGTTCCATCGTCATTAGTAAGCTCTGAACGTTGCAATTAAATAACAGTTTTGCATCGGATTCGATAATCAAGACTGACAGGAGAACGACCATAAGCTGCAGGAGGCAGGAATAGACCCTTGGAGACAAGTCGGCTGCAGGACGATATATTGAATATTGTCGTAATTTGAGTGTTACAACGTCATTAGGAGGCCCTGAACGTTACAATTAACTATCAGTTATGCGTCGGATTCGTAAATCTAGACTCACAGGAGAACGACCACAGGTTGCCCGAGACAGCAATAGACCCTTGGAGACAAGTCGGCTGGAGGCCGATGTATTGAATCTCGACGCAATTTGAGTGTTCCACCGTCATTAGGAGGCCCTGAACGTTACAAATAACTATCAGTTTTGCGTCGGATTCCATAATCTAGACACAGGAGAACGACCAATAGCCTCCCGAGGCAACAATAGTCCCTTGGTGACAATTCGGCTAGAGGACGATGTATTGAATCGCGACGCATTTTGAGTGTTCCATCGTTATTAGGAGGCCCTGAATGTTACAATTAAATATCAGTTTCGCGTCGGATTCGAAAATGTAGACTCAGAGGAGAACGATCATAAGGTGCCCGAGGCAGCAATAGACCCTCGGAGTCAAGTCGGCTGGAGGACGATGTATGTAATCTCGCCGCAATTTGAGTGTTCCATCGTCGTTAGGAGGCCCTGAACGTTACAATTAACTATCAGTTATGAGTCGGATTCGTAAATCTATACTCGCAGGAGAACGACCACAAGGTGCCCGAGGCAGCAATAGACCCTTGGAGACAAGAATCCTGGAGGATGATGTATTGAATCTCGACGCAATTTGATTGTTCCATCGTCATCAGGAGCCCCTGAACTTTACAATTAACTAACAATTAACTGTCAGTTTCGCGTCATATTCGTAAATCTAGATTCACAGGAGCTCGACCATAAGATGCCAGAGGCAGCAATAGACCCTTGGAGACAAGCCGGTTGGAGGACGATGTATTGAATCTCGACGCAATTTGACTGTTCCATCGTCATTAGGAGGCCGTAAAAGTTACAAATAACTATCAGTTTTGCGACGGATTCGATAATCTAGACTCACAGGAGAACGACCATAAGGTGCCCGAGGCAGCAATAGACCCTTGGAGACAAGTCGGCTGAAGGACGATGTGTTGAATTGCGACGCAATTTGAGAGTTCCATCGTCATTGGGAGGCCATGAACTTTACAAATAACTATCAGTTTCGCGTCGGATTTGAAAATCTAGACTCACAGGAGCCAGAATATATGGTGCACGAGGGAGCAATAACCCCGTAGAAACAAGTCCCCTGGAGGACGATGTATTGCATCTCGACACAATTTGAGTGTTCCATCGTCTTTAGGAGGCCCTGAACGTTACAATTAACTATCAGTTTTGCGTCGGATTCGAAAATCTAGACTCACAGGAGAACGAACATAAGTTCCCGAGCCAGCAAAATCCCCTTGGAGACAAGTCGGCTGGAGGTCGAATTATCGAAACTCGAAGCAATTTGAGTGTTCCATCGTCATTAGGAGGCCCTGAACGTTACAATTAACTATCAGTTTTGCGTCGGATTCGACAATCTAGACTCACAGGAGAACGACAATCAGGTGCCCGAGGCAGCAATAGACCCTTGGAGACAAGTCGGCTGGAAGACGATGTATTGAATCTCGAAACAATTTGAGTGTTCCATCGTCATTAGGAGGCCCTGAACTTGACAATTAACTATCAGTTTTGCGTTGGATTCGACAATCTAGACTCACAGGAGAACGAACATAAGGTGCCCGAGGCAACAATAGACCCTTGGAGACAAGTCGGCTGGAGGACTATGTATTGAATCGCGACGGAAATTGAGTGTTGCATCGTCATTAGAAGGCACTGAACGTTACAATTAACTATCATTTTGCGTCGGATTCGATGATTTAGACCCACAGGAGAACGACCATAAGGTGCCCGAGGCAGCAATAGACCCTCGGAGTCAAGTCGGCTGGAGGACGATGTATTGAATCTCGCCGCAATTTGAGTGTTCCATCGTCGTTAGGAGGCCCTGAACGTTACAGTTAACTATCAGGTATGAGTCGGATTCGTAAATCTATACTCACAGGAGAACGACCACAAGGTGCCCGAGGCAGCAATAGACCCTTGGAGACAAGTCGTCTGGAGGCCGATGTATTGAATCTCGAAGCAATTTGAGTGTTCCACCGTTATTAGGAGGCCCTGAACGTTACAATTAACTATCAGTTTTGAATCGGAATCCATAATCTAGACTCAGGAGAACGACCAAAAGGCGCCAGAGGCAAGAATAGTCCCTTGGATACAAGTCGGCTTGAGGACGATGTATTGAATCGCGATGCAATTTGAGTGTTCCATCGTCATTAGGTGGCCCTGAACGTTACAGTTAACTATCAGTTTTGCGTCGGAGTCGACAATCTAGACTCACAGGAGAACGACAATAAGGTGCCCGAGGCAGCAATAGACCCTTGGAGACAAGTCGGCTGGAGGACGATGTATTGAATCTCAACGCAGTTTGAGTGTTCCATCGTCAATAGGAAGACCTGAACGTTACAATTAACTATCAGTTATGCGTCGTATTCGAAAATCTAGACTTGCATGAGGACGACCAAAAGGCGCCCGAGGTAACTATACACCCTTGGAGACAGGTCGGCTGGAGGACGATGTATTGAATCGCGACTCAATTTGAATGTTCCATCTTCATTAGGAGGCCCTGAACGTTACAGTTAACTATCAGTTATGAGTCGGATTCGTAAATCTATACTCACAGGAGAACGACCACAAGGTGCCCGAGGCAGCAATAGACCCTTGGAGACAAGTCGGCTGGAAGCCGATGTATTGAATCTCGAAGCAATTTGAGTGTTCCACCGTTATTAGGTGGCCCTGAACGTTACAATTAACTATCAGTTTTGAGTCGGAATCCATAATCTAGACTCAGGAGAACGACCAAAAGGCGCCCGAGGCAAGAATAGTCCCTTGGATACAAGTCGGCTTGAGGACGATGTATTGAATCGCGACGCTATTTGAGTGTTCCATCGTCATTAGGAGGCCCTGAACGTTACAATTAACTATCAGTATCGCGTCGGATTTGAAAATCTAGACTCACAAGAGACGGACACTATGGTGCCCGAGGCAGCAATATCCCCTTGAAGACAAGTCGGCTGGAGGACGATGTATTGAATCTCGGCGCAATTTGAGTGTTCCATCGTCATTAGAATGCCCTGAACGTTACAATGAAATATCAGTTTTGCTTCGGGTTCGAAAATGTAGACTCAGAGGAGAACGACCATTCGGTGCCCGAGGCAGCAATAGACCCTTGGAGACAAGTCGGCTGGAGGACGAGGTATAGAGTCTCGACGCAATTTGAGTGCTCCATCGTCATTAGGAAGCTCTGAACGTTACAATTAACTAACAGTTTTTCATCGGATTCGATAATCAAGACTCACAGGAGAACGACCATAAGGTGCCCGAGGCAGCAATAGACCCTTGGAGACAAGTCGGCTGCAGGAAGATATATTGAATCGCGACGCAATTTGAGTGTTCCATCGTTATTAGGAGGCCCTGAACGTTACAATTAAATATCAGTTTCGCGTCGGATTCGAAAATGTAGAATCAGTGGAGAACGATCATGAGGTGCGCGAGGCAGCAATAGACCCTTGGAGACAAGAACCCTGGAGGACTATGTATTGAATCTCGACGCAATTTGATTGTTCCATCGTCATCAGGAGCCCCTGAACTTTACAATTAACTGACAATTAACTATCAGTTTCGCGTCGTATTCGTAACTCTAGATTTACAGTAGCACGACCATAAGATGCCAGAGGCAGCAATAGACCTTTGGAGACAAGCCGCTTGGAGGACGATGTATTGAATCTCGACGCAATTTGACTGTTCCATCGTCATTAGGAGGCCGTAAAAGGTACAATTAACTATCAGTTTTGCGTCGGATTCGATAATCTAGACTCACAGGAGAACGACCATTAGGTGCCCGAGGCAGCATTAGACTTTTGGAGACAAGTCGGCTGAAGGCCGATGTGTTGAATTGCGACGCAATTTGAGAGTTCCATCGTCATTGGGAGGCCCTGAACGTTACAATTAACTATCAGTTTTGCGTCGGATTCGAAAATCTAGACTCACAGGAGAACGACCATAAGCTGCCCGAGGCAGCAAAATTCCCTTGGAGACAAGTCGGCTGGAGGACGATGTTTTGAATTGCGACGCAATTTGAGTGTTCCATCGACATTAGGAGGCCATGAACGTTACAATTAACCATCTGTTTTGCGTCGGATTCGAAAATCTAGACTCACAGGAGACGGACCATAAGGTGCCCGAGGCAGCAATTTCCCCTTGGAGACAAGTCGGCTGGAGGACGATGTATTGAATCTCGACGCAATCTGAGTGCTCCATCGTCGTTATTAAGACCTGAACGTTACAATTAACTGTCAGTTATGCGTCGGATTCGAAAATCTAGACTTGCAGGAGGACGACCAAAAGGCGCCCGACGCAATAACAGACCCTTGGTGACAGGTCGCCTGGATGTCGATGTATTGAATCGCGACGTTATTTGAATGTTCCATCGTCATTAGGAGGCCCTAAACGTTACAATTAAGTATCAGTTTTGCGTCGGATTTGATACTCTAGACTCACAGGAGAACGACACCTTGGAGACAAGTCGCCTGGAGAACGAATTATTGAATCTCGTAGCAATTTGAGTGTTCCATCGTCATTAGGAGGCCCTGAACGTTACATTTAACCATCAGTTTTGCGTCGGATTCGACAATCTAGACTCACAGGAGAACGACAATAAGGTGCCCGAGGCAATAATAGACCCTTGCAGACAAGTAGGCTGGAGGACTATGTATTGAATCGCGACGGAATTTGAGTGTTGCATCGTCATTAGAAGGCTCTGAACGTTACAATTAACTATCATTTTGCGTCGGATTTGATGATTTAGACTCACAGGAGAACGACCATAAGGTGACCGAGGTAGCAATAGACCCTCGGAGTCATGTCGGCTGGAGGACAATGTATTGAATAGCGACGCAATATGAGTGTTCCATCGTCATTGGGAGGCCATGAACTTTACAAATAACTATCAGTTTCGCGTCGGATTTGAAAATCTAGACTCACAGGAGCCAGAATATATGGTGCACGAGGGAGCAATATCCCCTTAGAGACAATCCCCTGGAGGACGATGTATTGCATCTCGACGCAATTTGAGTGTTCCATCGTCTTTAGGAGGCCCTGAACGTTACAATTAACTATCAGTTTTGCGTTGGATTCGACAATCTAGACTCACAGGAGAACGTCAATAAGGTGCCCGAGGCAGCAATAGACCCTTGGAGACAAGTCGGCTGGAAGACGATGTATTGAATCTCGAAGCAATTTGAGTGTTCCATCGTCATTAGGAGGCCCTGAACGTGACAATTAACTATCAGTTTTGCGTCGGATTCGACAATCTAGACTTACAGGAGAACGAACATAAGGTGCCCGAGGCAACAATAGACCCTTGAAGACAAGTCGGCTGGAGGACTATGTATTGAATCGCGACGGAATTTGAGTGTTGCATCGTCATTAGAAGGCACTGAACGTTACAATTAACTATCATTTTGCGACGGATTCGATGAATTAGACCCACAGGAGGACGACCATAAGGTGCCCGAGGCAGCAATAGACCCTCGGAGTCAAGTCGGCTGGAGGACGATGTATTGAATCTCCCGCAATTTGAGTGTTCCATCGTCGTTAGGAGGCCCTGAACGTTACAATTAACTATCAGTTATGAGTCGGATTCGTAAATCTATACTCACAGGAGAACGACCACAAGGTGCCCGAGGCAGCAATAGACCCTTGGAGACAAGTCGGCTGGAGGCCGATGTATTGAATCTCGAAGCAATTTGAGTGTTCCACCGTTATTAGGAGGCCCTGAACGTTACAATTAACTATCAGTTTTGAGTCGGAATCCATAAGCTAGACTCAGGAGAACGACCAAAAAGCGCCCGTGGCAAGAATAGTGGCTTGGATACAAGTCGGCTTGAGGACGATGTATTGAATCGCGACGCAATTTGAATGTTCCATCGTCATTAGGAGGCCCTGAACGTTAGAATTAACTATCAGTATCGCGTCGGATTTGAAAATCTAGACTCACAAGAGACGGACACTATGGTGCCCGAAGCAGCAATATCCCCTTGAAGACAAGTCGGCTGGAGGACGATGTATTGAATCTCGGCGCAATTTGAGTGTTCCATCGTTATTAGGAGGCCCTGAACGTGACAATTAACTATCAGTTATGCGTCGGATTCGAAATTTTAGACTCACAGGAGGACGACCAAAAGGCGCCCGAGGCAACAATACACCCTTGGAGACAAGTTGGCTGGAGGACGATGTATTGAATCTCGACGCAATTTGAGTGTTCCATCGTAATTAGGAGGCCCTGAACGTTACAATTAACTATCAGTTTTGCGTCGGATTCGAAAATGTAGACTCAGAGGAGAACGACCATTCGTTGCCCGAGGCAGCAATAGACCCTTGGACCCAAGTCGGCTGGAGGACGATGTATAGAATATCGACGCAATTTGAGTGTTCCATCGTCATTAGGAAGCTCTGAACGTTACAATTAACTAACAGTTTTGCATCGGATTCGTAAATCTAGACTCACAGGAGAACGACCAGAAGGTGCCAGAGACAGCAATAGACCCTTGGAGACAAGTCGGCTGGAGGCCGATGTATTGAATCTCGACGCAATTTGAGTGTTCCACCGTCATTAGGAGGCCCTGAACGTTACAATTAAATATCAGTTTCGCGTCGGATTCGAAAATGTATACTCAGAGGAGAACGATCATGAGGTGCGCGAGGCAGCAATATCCCCTTGGAGACAAGTCGGCTGGAGGACGATGTATTGAATCTCGACGCAATTTGAGTGTTCCATCGTCATTAGGAGGCCCTCAACGTGACAATTAAGTATCAGTTTTGCGTCGGATTCGAAAATCTACACTCACAGGAGAATGACCATTAGGTGCCACAGGCAGCAATGGACCCTTGGAGACAAATCGGCTGGAGGATGATGTATTGAATCGCGACGCAATTTGAGTGTTCCATCGTCATTAGGAGGCACTGAACATTACAATAAACTATCAGTTATGCGTCGGATTCGAAAATTTAGACTCACAGGAGGACGAGCAAAAGGCGCCCGAGGCAACAGTAGGCCCTTGGAGACAAGTAGGCTGGAGGACGATGTATTGAATATCGACGCAATTTGAGTGTTCCATCGTCATTAGGAGGCCCTGAACGTTACAATTAACTATCAGTTTCGCGTCGGATTCGAAAATCTAGTCTCACAGGAGACGGACCATATGGTGCCCGAGGCAGCAATATCCCCTTGGAGACAAGTCGGCTGGAGGACGATGTATTGAATCTCGACGCAATTTGAGTGTTCCATCGTCATTAGGAGGCCCTGAATAATATAATTAACTCTTAGTTTTGCGTCGGATTCGAAAATCTAGACTCACAGGAGAACGACCATTAGGTGCCACTGGCAGCAATAGACCCTTGGAGACAAATCGGCTGGAGGACGATGTGTTGAATCGCGACGCAATTTGAGTGTTCCATCTTCATTAGGAGGCACTGAACATTACTATTAACCATCAGTTTTGCGTCGGATTCGAAAATCTAGATTCACAGGAGACGGACCAAAAGGTGCCAGAGGCAGCAATAGACCCTTGGAGACAAGTAGGTTGGAGGACGATGTATTGAATCTCGGCGCAATTTGAGTGTTCCATCGTCATTAGGAGGCTCTGAACGTTGCAATTAACTATCAGTTATGCGTCGGATTCGAAAATCTAGACTCACAGGAGGACGACCAAAAGGCGCCCGAGGCAACAATAGACCCTTGGAGACAAGTCGGCTGGAGTACGATGTATTGAATCTCGACGCAATTTCAGTGTTCCATCGTCATTAGGAGGCCCTGAACGTTACAATTAACAATCAGTTTTGCGTCGGATTCGAAAATGTAGTCTCAGAGTGTAACCTCCCCCTCAGTTATCGACCTTAATGACAGTGAAAAAATAAACCGCATGTACCTAATGGAAATTTGGGAAAAGCAATCGTCACCGAAGTTAATCTGTCGGTAAAGAGGGAGGAATGGGTTACATCTAAATGAAAGGAAAAATGCAAATGAAACTGGTGGAAATTAATTTAAAAAGGGGTAAAGTTGATGAAGAAAGTAAATGTGCGGCTGTTACGTTAACAATTAACAAGCGGTAATTAGATATTTGAGATTTGGGGAAAATTACGGTCGCCAGTCCTAAGGACAATTACTATAGTAACTGAAAAAGAAAGGTAATTACACATATAATTAGCAATAGATGCGTGGCAACTGAAGGTTGACACGTGTAGTGTGAAAACTGAAAGTTTGTCAGAAGTAATAAATTTCGCTACACTCTGACTTAATTTAGCAAAAGAATTAATAAAACTGGAAAATCGAAAGTTATTTTAGTGACTGAAGTTAATAGTGAGCTTTCTTTCTGAAGCACATCGACATTCAGTAAAATAAGGTTAGTCTTGGACTACCTCAACATTCATTTCAAAAGCTACTTGAATCTACGCAATTTCGAAATAAGAGAATTAACTTTGAACTTGAATTAAAATGATTCTGAACAATTAACAATAGTAAAATTTAGTACGTACCAAGCTGAGCTGCAGTCACAGGTAGCTTAAATACGGTAACAAAACTCGCACTCTTAATTTGTGCTTGTGCAATCTAAATATTGTAGCCAGCTGAACTTTGAAATTAAAGCAGTGAAACCGAATGATGCTGGCGTTTGAATTTCAACGACCCTCGGGCTCATTTCGGAAAAGGAAGGGACCCTGCTTGGCAATGCAATTGGGACAATGAGCAACAAAGGTTCATGCTAAGTTGCTGTAATTTTGCGAGGCAAATGGAACAATTTGAAAAGCTGTGGTCTGCCATACAGTTCTGAAACTTTACGTGCTTTTAGTCTTCCTTGTTGGTTGATTGAAGGTTTGAAGCCGTCGATCGAGGAGGTGGCGACAGTCACTCATTGTCGGCCGTCGCTGTTGCAGAAGCTGGATGTTGGCGCGCCTTCTTCTCGACACGGTCACCAGGCGAAACGGGCTCTTGATGTGCGCCAGCTAATGCTTCCCGTCCGCGACACCATGTCAGAAACTGTCATCGCGAGTCGAGCGCAATTACATGCTGCCAAACCCCGAAAGCGCGGCAACTCGCGGGAGCGTCACACAACACACCTGCTCCACTCGCTACTCCAGCCAGACTCCAACAGCTCTGCCCGCGCTCCACGCGGCAGAGTTAACACTACCAAAGATCCTACACACTTTGAGTCTTCACACGACCTATCGATGTAATCGTTCGATAGCAGTTTTCCCTAGGCAAGACCCAGCGTAAAAATACAAATAATATTTACGAAACAAACCAATTATACATCGACATAAATGCATAAATGTATATATACAAATAGTAAAACAATTACAATATGTAAAGACACAGAAATGTCATATATTCAGGTAACAAAAATAAGGAAAACAAATTATAGTACAATAGATGGGAATAGTAGGATAAGCATTTCCGGCGTTACACGTGCCCCACATTGTCTGAGGTTGTTCGTGTAACTTAAACAGACTCAGAAAATGTCCAAAAAAAAGAAACAGCGGAAATGCATATGCTCAAAACATCAACAAAATTTAGCATTCGCCTAATTAACCATAAACCAATTTTTAGACGATAATAATTGAGTGGAGACACTCCTAATCTTATTCCACTCTGTCATCTTGATCAAAATAAAACAGGTTGACAACATATTAAAATTCATAGAAAACATAGAAAGTGGTTTAGCTATTCTAAAAATCTAAATTCCTAGCAGTATCAAGAAATGGAATACTATTTACAAAATTAATTAGATCACATGGTCATAGAAAACAGGTATATCAAAATACGCAAATTAATAATTTATTACATAGAATACGTATTTTATATAAACCTTTCATAATTAATATTCTCGTCATGAGTGTGCACTTAACGCTAAACAAGAAAATAATATACAGCAGATCGACAAAAACATAAATATTGACAACAGAATTCTTTCATATCAGCTGTCCGGGAAGAAAAACAACTCCGCCTTCCGTACTCGCAAGTACAAAGAATGCCGACAGCGGCACAAGAGCCGACAGCGGCACAAGAGCCGACAGCGGTTCCGCCCCGCCAGTATTGTTGCGCCCGCCTGTGCGGCACGCTTGATCTCTCTCGCCCTTGTAACGGCATTTCCAGAACGTCCGTTTCACTGAATTCTTTCGGTAAAACTCACTCCCGAGTAATCTCAAGGAGTCCATAAACACTATCACAGTGGATAACTCAGCACTGTCCATCATCACACGCATGTACTAGCCTGAAACTTAAAACAGCGTCTAAGTACATCGGCAATGACTAGTAAATCACATATTTATGGAATCTTACAGCTATTTACAAAATCATATTTACATTCCTTAATCTACTGTGACTCAGCTGAAAACTTAAACTAGCAGCTTGGATTTTTCAGTTGATTAGATCATGATTAAATTGATTAAAATTAAATTGATTAATCAAAATTAATTACTTATTAATTACAACTTCTTTAATGACCTTGGTCAGTCAAAAGCATCGCCACATGGCACATCCTTAAATCTTACACTCTATATCTACATACTGTACAAATTACCCTATCTGTGGTACTAATCAATCCTTGGTTGGTACAATTTCAGGTCTACAATGTTTCGTATACCTAATAGCTTTCCAGAGCTTGGATACTCTAAGCAATAAGCATTTGTGTGAGGTATACCAATGACTTTATATGGCCCATTATAAACAAACTTAAATTTAGAGATTTCATTGTCTATCTCGCTCGATTTCTCATGAGCTTTTACAAGTACTAAGTCTCCGATCGCAAACTTAGCAAAAAGCGCTTTAGCGTCATGACGACGTATGCGAGCATCGGCTTTAAGCTTCATTACTTCTCGCAAACGATCTTTTTTCACACAAATACTAATGTCAATCTGTGGAGGGAATTTGATTATCTCTTCCACTAAACTTTTACTTCCGTCACCCAACAGGATTTCCTCTGGAGAAAATCCCGTAGATTCATGTCTCAAGGTGTTCATAATTCTCTCAAATACTGCTACATATTTGCCCCATGCCCTATGGTTGTGATGGCAATAGGTACGGGAAAGTCGGCCTCGTCTTTGTTCGTGTGTTACGTTTGACACACCGTCTACAATACTTTCCAATTCACTTTCTATACTATTGTCAATGCCGAGATTCCTCACATTACAGTAGTTCAAATTCATACCTACGTCAACACCATTGGGCCAGTTAACAATGCGTATAGGCTGGTATTACCTATGCACACCGTCTCCTGCCTCGTCAAAACTAACTACTATTGTTTTATCTTGGGACGTACATGTCAAAGTTTTGCTTTCGCAATTAATCACTGCACGGTACTTTAATAGCCAATCTAACCCGATAATTACTTCCGTAGTTAAGTCTGGCACGACGACAAACTCTTGCTCAAATTGTGCCCCACATATCTCGAAGTGGACAAAAATCTGTTTTGTGACCGGTTTACTGGCCTTCCCAGTAGCACCGATAATTTTCACACCTGTTACTGGCATAACTACGATGCCAGGTCTGTCTTTCAGTAACTCAAATATTTTCCCAGATACAGCACTCAGTTCTGCACCGGTGTCAATAAACACGTTTAGTTGTAGGTCGTGCATATTAACAGACACTACTATCTGTCTACACTTGTCCTCGACTGTTTCTTCATTTTCCCACAGTAAATCCTCGTCTATATCCAGGTCATTCCAGAAAAAACCATCCGGCTTTGATCCTAAATCCGGTTTATCTGGCGGCTTTTTCAGCCTCTGTTCAAATACAGTTTTAATTTCCACACGTTTGTCCTGAGGCTTAGTCTCTAGCTTCGCCTCCAATACCGAAACCTTTTCCTGTAAATTTGTCAACTAGTGAGTGTTGCTTTGCTATCAATTCACTAATTGTCACCTTTGTTGATTCCTCTTTGGTCAGATTGATCTCATCTGCCAATCTACCTGGAGGAATGTGCCCAGTAGCATATGAAATTACTTCCTCTGGATCTGCGCAACCCACACTGCTATCGTCTGACTGTATAATGTCAGCTCTAACCTCATGCACGCTGTAATCTATGTGCTTTTCTACCAATCGTGTCCGGCTATCACTAAAATTTTCGTAATCTTTCTCCTTAATACTCTCGCAACGTTTAAACTGGAGGTTTGCGTCGGATGGGTCGGTTACTTCTATCACTATAACTTTCGGTAAAGTCTGCCTGTTAGGGCCAGAACTTTCCGTTACTACTTCAACATCTAACTCCTGCGGGACGAAACACGACGAATCTTGCTCGTGCTCCCCATTAACATCAACTATTTCTGGTAAAGTCTGCCGGTTAGGGCCAGAACTTTCCATCACTTCAGAAATACTATCTTCCTGTGGGACGAGACGCGGCAAATTCTGCCCGCGCTCTCCATAAATGCTTCTCCCGTACAGGCCCCTATAATCTCTTAGTTCGTCGTATAAGCGACCGAGCTGCCTTAACCAGACCTCATCCCTCTCTGCATCCCCTCGCTCAATGGCGGACGTGTTATCCGACATCTGATCTTCTCTCAACAATTGCGAATCATTCTTAAACTCAATCTCCAGTTCCGCTGTGGGTATTACAGCTGCCCCTTTATAATCGATTTCCAGAACACTACTTAAATTGTTCTCACTGACAGTGAATGTATTTTCTACTGCCGTGTATACAGTTGATCTACTACTTGTGGGCGCACTCCTTTCTCCTAACACTGGCACACTCTCCCGCCGTTGATTGTTCCTCACGGAATTTTCATAACGACGACACCTGGGTTTTCTCCTGTTATTGGGCCGCCAAAATTTCTCCACGCCTGGTCGGCCCCTCACCGGCGCGGCTAATGGTTTCCCTGTCTCGTCCCAGCAGATACGGTCCCCGGATGCTGCTGAGGCGGCTGATCACACCCTCTGGCGTTATTACTATTCTGTGAAGCCCGTATCACGTTAGTATGATACTGGTTTCCGTCATTCCTGTTATTATTTGCATTGTACCGATTGTTATTACGGTCCGAACCATTATTGTTATTGCTGCCATGGTTGCGGTATGCATTAATTCCATGGTTATTGTTGTTGTGGTTGCTGTGGTACCCGTTGTTGTTACCACGGCCTCTACCCCTGTCGCGATTATTGCGCCAATAGTCCTTGTCCTCAATTCTTCCCAGGAAATCATTGATTGTCCTGTGATTGCTTCCTACATAGCGTTTAGCATCATCTGGAAGCTTCTTGTAGAGTTCCCAGACTATTTCGGATTCCGTGCGGCGATCACGCAAATATTCCAACTTGCGGATCCAGCCCTCACAAAACTCCTTCATCGAGCCGCGCGAATTCGCATCGAAAGGCCTCGATACGACAAATTCGCGCCAGACACTTTGCTGTTTTTGCTCTGACCAGTATTCAGCCAGAAAAAAATTTTTAAATTCGTCAAAAGTCAGGTCCATAATGTTGAGGTTTAAGCCCCAACGCTTGGCATCACCAGCCAACACATCAATAATCGCATTAATTTTTCTCTCATTAGTCCATGATCTGGGTAAAACTCTTTCACAATTCTTAATGAAATCCGTCGCGTGTATACCGCCTTTTTTCAAGGGGTCGAACCGCTCCTCTTTCGTCAACAATTCCGAACTATGTGCATAGATTGGCATATAGCTCTGTTTTTCGTCAAGTTTCTTTTCTAATTCCGACACTCTCGTAATTACTTGGCAAGTGGTTGTCGCAAGCGTTTCTACTTCCCTTTTTTTTTCTTCGCAGGTATTAGCCTGCTTCGTCACTTTAGTATCTACTTCGGATACTAAAGCCTTTAAAGTTTCCACCTTCTTTTGATCCTCTTTTTTCACTAGTTGAATTTGTTCCGTCACCTAATTCTCGATGATCGGAGCAACTGATTCTCCTACACTTTTCTCGATTCTGTTAATTTCGGAATAAAAACGAGTATTTATGCTGGCAATTTCCGCCTGAACGCCTATCATTTCCTGTTTAGGATCACCGATTTCACTATTAATCACAACAATATCTTCTTTGATTTTATCAACTTTTGTGTTAACTACTCCAACATTGTTGTTAACAACATTAATAGCTTTGTTGTGACTGTCTAGCTTTCGTTCAATTTTTTCAGACTGAGCTTCTTGCTTGGTCGATTGACTCTTGATTTCGTTAATCAAAACATTCAATAAATCAGTTAAATTCCCGGAAACTACCGGTTTTACTTCCGCAGCGGCTTCCTCTTTAATTTTCCCCCCGTATTCGTCATCAAGGGATTCAGATTTGATTTTCACTTCCGATTCCGAAACACTTTCTAAAGTTTGGAATCTCATTTCTGCTCTTTGTTGCGTTTCGGCGGTCGCGTCTTTCATGCTAGCCGCCTGCCCCTGAGCAATGGGTAACGCGGTGCGCGTTTCCCACTGTTCGACCGATTGTTCCGTATCCAAGACTACCAAATTTTGGCAATTGTTGCCTTCACTCATTTTAATAATTTTCAATATAAATGCCAAATCTCAAATATAATTAGGATTACTCCGACTACTTATCCTCGCTGACGTAACGGCCTGTACGTAACCAGTACTTCGTTACGAGATTTGCAACATACAAAATTCGTGTCCAGAACAACCTCAAATCCGAAGATTGTCCTGTCACCAGGTCGCAACGTGTAACCTCCCCCTCACTTATCGACCTTAATGACAGTGAAAAATTAAACCGCGTGTACCTAATGGAAATTTGACATGAGCAATCGTCACCGAAGTTAATCTGTCGGTAAAGAGGGAGGAAAGGGTTACATCTAAATGAAAGGAAAAATACAAATGAAACTAGTGGAAATTAATTTTTAAAGGGGTAAAGTTGATGAAGATAGTAAATGTGCGGCCGTTACGTTAACAATTAACTAGCGGCAATTAGATATTTGAGATTTGGGGGAAATTACGGTCGCCAGTCCTAAGGACAATTACTATAGTAACTGAAAAAGAAAGGTAATTACACATATAATTAGCAATAGATGCGTGGCAACTGAAGTTTGACACGTGTAGTGTGAAAACTCTTAATTTGTGCTTGTGCAATCTAAATATTGTAGCCAGCTGAACTTTGAAATTAAAGCAGTGAAATCGAATGATGCTGGCGTTTGAATTTCAACGACCCTCGGGCTCATTTCGGAAAAGGAAGGGACCCTGCTTGGCAATGCAATTGGGACAATGAGCAACAAAGGTTCATGCTAAGTTGCTGTAATTTTGCGAGGCAAATGGAACAATTTGAAAAGCTGAGGTCTGCCATACAGTTCTAAAACTTTACGTGCTTTTAGTCTTCCTTGTTGGTTGATTGAAGGTTTGAAGCCGTCGATCGAGGAGGTGGCGACAGTCACTCATTGTCGGCCGTCGCTGTTGCAGAAGCTGGATGTTGGCACGCCTTCTTCTCGACACGGTCACCAGGCGAAACGGGCTCTTGATGTGCGCCAGCTAATGCATCGCGTCCGCGACACCATGTCAGAAACTATCATCGCGAGTCGAGCGCAATTACATGCTGCCAAACCCCGAAAGCGCGGCAACTCGCGGGAGCGTCACACAACACACCTGCTCCACTCGCTACTCCAGCCAGACTCCAACAGCTCTGCCCGCGCTCCACGCGGCAGAGTTAACACTACCAAAGATCCTACACACTTTGAGTCTTCACACGACCTATCGATGTAACCGTTCGATAGCAGTTTTCCCTAGGCAAGACCCAGCGTAAAAATACAAGCAACATTTACGAAACAAACCAATTATACATCGACATAAATGCATAAATATATATATACAAACAGTAAAACAATTACAATATGTAAAGACACAGAAATGTCCTATATTCAGGTAACAAAAATAAGGAAAACAAATTATAGTACAATAGATGGGAATAGGAGGATAAGCATTTCCGGCGTTACAATAGGACAACGAGCATAAGGTACCCTCGGCAGCATTAGACCCTTGGAGACAAGTCGCCTGGAGGACGATGTATTGAATCTCGACGCAATTTGAGTGTTCCATCGTCATTAAGAGGCCCTGAACGTTACAATTAACTGTCAGTTTCGCGTCGGATTCGAAAATCTAGACTCACAGGAGCACGACCAACAGGTGCCAAAGGCAGCAATAGATCCTTGGAGACAAGTCGGCTAGAGGACGATGTATTGAATCTCGAACCAATTTGACTGTTCCATCGTCATTAGGAGGCCCTGAACGTTACAATTAACTATCAGTTATGCGTCGGATTTGTAAATCAAGACTCACAGGATAACGACCACAAGGTGCCCGAGGCAGCAATAGACACTTGGAGACAAGTTGGTTGGAGGACGATGTATTGAATCTCAATGCAATTTGAGTGTTCCATCGTCATTAGGAGGCACTGAACGTTACAATTAACTTACAGTTTTGCGTCGGTATCGAAAATCTAGACTCACAGGAGACGGACCATATGGTTCCCGAGGTAGCAATATCCCCTTGGAGACAAGTCGGCTGGAAGACAATGTATTGAATCTCGACGCAAATTAAGTGCTCCATCGTCATTAGGAGGCCCTGAACGTTACAATTATCTAAGAGTTTTGGTCGGATTCGAAAATCTAGACTCACAGGAGAACGACCATTAGGTGCCACAGCCAGCAATAGACCCTTGGAGACAAATCGGCTGGAGGACGATGTACTGAATCGCGACGTAATTTGAGTGTTCCATCGTCATCAGGAGGCACTGAACATTACAATTAACCATCAGTTCTGCGTCGGATTCGAAATTCTAGACTCACAGGAGAACGACCGTAAGGTGCCCGAGGCAGCAATATCCCCTTGGAGACAAGTCGGCTGGAGGACGATGTATTGAATCTCGACGTAATTTGAGTGTTCCATCGTCATCAGGAGGCACTGAACATTACAATTAACCATCAGTTCTGCGTCGGATTCGAAATTCTAGACTCACAGGAGAACGACCGTAAGGTGCCCGAGGCAGCAATATCCCCTTGGAGACAAGTCGGCTGGAGGACGATGTATTGAATCTCGACGCAATTTGAGTGTTCCATCGTCATTAGGAGCCCCTGAACGTTATAATTAACTCTCAGCTTAGCGTCGGACTCGAAAATCTAGACTCGCAGAAGAACGACCATAAGGTGCCCGAGGCAGCAATATCCCCTTGGAGACAAGTCGGCTGGAGGACGATGTATTGAATCTCGAAGCAATTTGAATGTACCATCGTCATTAGGAGGCCGTGAACGTTACAATTAACTATGAGGTTTGCGTCGGATTCGACAATCTAGACTCACTGGAGTACGACCAAAAGGCGCCCGGGGCAGCAATAGACCCTTGGAGGCAAATCGGCTGGAGGACGATGTATTGAATCGCGACGCAATTTGAGTGTTCCATTGTCATTAGGAGGCACTGAACATTTCAATTAATTATCAGTTTTGCGTCGGATTCGTAAATCTAGACTCACAGGAGACGGACCATAAGGTGCCATAGTCAGCAATAGACCCTTGGAGACAATTCGGCTGGAGGACGATGTATTGAATCTCGACGCAATTTGAGTGTTCCAACGTCATTAGGAGGCCGTGTACGTTACAATAAACTATCAGTTATGCGTCGGATTCGAAAATTTAGACTCACAGGAGGACGACCAAAAGGCGCCCGAGGCAACAATAGACCTTTTGAGGCAAGTCGGCTGGAGGACGATGTATTAAATCTCGACGCAATTCGAGTGTTCCATCCTCATTAGGAGGCCCTGAAAGTTACATTTAACTATCAGTTTTGCGTCGAATTTGAAAATGTAGACACAGAGGAGAACGACCATAAGGTCCCCGAGGCAGCAATAGACCCTTGGAGACAAGTCGCCTGGAGGACGATGTAATGAATCTCGACGCAATTTGAGTGTTCCATCGTCATTAGGAGGTCCTGAACGTTTCAATTAACTATCAGTTTCACGTCGGATTCGAAAATCTAGACTCACAGGAGAATGACCATTAGGTGCCAGAGGCAGCCATAGACCCTTGGAGACAAGTCAGCTGGACGACGATCTATTGAATCTCGACGCAATTTGATTGTTCCATCGTCATTAGGAGGCCAAGAACATTACAATTAACTATCAGTTATGCCTCGAAATTCTAGACTCACAGGAGGACGACCAAAAGGCGCCCGAGGCAACAATAGATCCTTGGAGACGAGTCGGGTGGAGGACGATGTATTGAATCTCGACGCATTTTGAGTGTTCCATCGTCATTAGGAGGCCCTGAACGTTACAATTAGCTATCAGTTTTGCGTCGGATTCGAAAATGTAGTCTCAGAGGACAACGAGCATAAGGTGCCCTAGGCAGCATTAGACCCTTGGAGACAAGTCGCCTGGAGGACGATGTATTGAATCTCGACGCAATTTGAGTGTTCCATCGTCATTAGGAGGCCCTGAACGTTACAATTAACTGTCAGTTTTGCATCGGATTCGAATATCTAGACTCACAGGAGCACGACCAACAGGTGCCAAAGGCAGCAATAGATCCTTGGAGACAAGTCGGCTGGAGGACGATGTATTGAATCTCGAACCAATTTGAGTGTTCCATCGTCATTTGGAGACCCTGAACGTTACAATTAACTATCAGTTATGCGTCGGATTTGTAAATCAAGACTCACAGGATAACGACCACAAGGTGCCCGAGGCAGCATCAGACACTTGGAGACAAGTTGGCTGGAGGACGATGTACTGAATCTCGTTGCAATTTGAGAGTTCCATCGTCGTTAGGAGGCACTGAACGTTACAATTAATTTCAGTTTTGTGTCGGTTTCGAAAATCTAGACTCACAGGAGACGGACCATATGGTTCCCGAGGCTGGAGGACGATGTTTTGAATCTCGACGCAAATTGAGGGCTCCATCGTCATTAGGAGGCCCTGAACGTTGCAATTAACTAAGAGTTCTGCGTCGGATTCGAAAATCTAGACTCACAGGAGAACGACCATTAGGTGCCACAGGCAGTTATAGACCCTTGGAGACAAATCGGCTGGAGGACGATGTTCTGAATCGCGACGCAATTTGAGTGTTCCATCGTCATCAGGAGGCACTGAACATTACAATTAACCTTCAGTTTTGCGTCGGATTCGAAATTCTAGACTCACAGAAGACGGACCATTAGGTGCCAGTGTCAGCAATAGACCCTGGGAGACAAGTCGGCTGGAGGGCGATATATTGAATGTCGACGTAAGTTGAGTGTTCCATCGACATTAGGAGGCCCTGAAAGTTACAATTAACTACCAGTTATGCGTCGGATTTGTAAATCTAGACTCACAGGAGAACGACCACAAGGTGCCCGAGGCAGCAATAGACCCTTGGAGACAAGTCGGCTGGTGGCCGATGTATTGAATCTCGACGCAATTTGAGTGTTCCATCGTCATTAGGATGCCCTGGACGTTACATTTAACTATCAGTTTTGCGTCGGATTTGAAAATGTAGACTCAGAGGAGAACGACCATAAGGTGCCCGAGGCAGCAATAGACCCTTGGAGACAAGTCGCCTGGAGGACGATGTATTGAATCTCCACGCAATTTAAGTGATCCATCGTCATTAGGAGGCCCTGAACGCTACAATTAACTATCAGATTTGCGACGGATTCGACAATCTAGACTCACAGGAGAACGACCATTAGGTGCCACAGGCAGCAATAGACCCTTGGAGACAAATCGGCTGGAGGACGATGTATTGAATCTCGACGCAATTTGAGTGTTCCATCGTCATTAGGAGGCCCTGAACGTTACAATTAAGTATCAGTTATGCGTCGGATTTGTAAATCTAGTCTCACAGGAGAACGACCACAAGGCGCCCGAGCCAGCAATAGACCTTTGGAGACAAGTCGGCTGGAGGCCGATGTATTGAATCTCGACGCAATTTGAGAGTTCCATCGTCATCGAGAGGCCCTGAAAGTTACAATTAACTATCAGTTTTGCGTCGGATTCGAAAATTTAGACTCACAGGAGACGGACCATAAGGTGCCAGAGGCAGCAATAGACCCTTGGAGACAAGTAGGCTGCAGGACGATATATTGAATCTCGACGCAATTTGAGTGTTCCATCGTCATTTGGAGGCCGTGAACGGTACAATTAACTATCAGTTATGCGTCGGATTCCAAAATCTAGACTACAGGAGGACGACCAAAAGGCGCCCGAGGCAACAATAGACCCTTGGAAACAAGTCGGCTGGAGGACGATGTATTGAGTCTCGACGCAATTTGAGTGTTCCATCGTCATTAGGAGGCCCTGAATGTTATAATTAACTCACAGTTTTGCGTCGGATTCGAAAATCTAGACTCACAGGAGAACGACCAAAAGGCGCCCGAGGCAACAATAGACCCTTGGAGAGAAGTCGGCTGGAATACGATGTATTGAATCGCGACGCAATTTGAGTGTTCCATCGTCATTAGGAGGCACTGAACATTACTATTAACCATCGGTTTTGCGTCGGATCGGAAAATCTAGACTCACAGGAGACGGACTACAGGGTGCCAGAGGCAGCAAGAGACCCTTGGAGACAAGTAGGCTGGAGGACGATGTATTGAATCTCGACGCAATTTGAGTGTTCCATCGTCATTAGGAGGCCCTGAACGTTACAATTAACTATCAGTTATGCGTCGGATTCGAAAATCTAGACTCACAGGAGGACGACCAAAAGGCGCCCGAGGCAACGACAGACCCTTGGAGACAAGTCGGCTGGAGGATGATGTATTGAATCTCGACGCAATTTGAGTGTTCCATCCTCATTAGGAGGCCCTGAACGTTACAATTAACTATTAGTTTTGCGTCGGATTCGAAAACGTAGACTCAGAGGAGAACGACCATAAGGTGCCCGAGGCAGCAGTAGACTCTTGGAGGCAAATCGCCTGGAGGACGATATATTGAACTCGACGCAATTTGAGTGTTCCATCTTCATTAGGAGGCCCTGAATGTAACAATTAACTATCAGTTTTGCGTCGGACTCGAAATTCTAGACTCACAGAAGCACGACCATAAGGTGCCAGAGGCTGCAATAGACCCTTGGAGACAAGTCGGCTGGAGGACGATGTATTGAATCTCGAAGCAATTTGAGTGTTCCATCGTCATTAGGTGGCCCTTAACATTACAATTAACTCTCAGTTTCGCGTCGGATTCGAAAATCCAGACTCACAGGAGACGGACCATAAGGTGCCCGAGGCAGAAATATGCCCTTGGAATCAGGTCAGCTGGGGGACGATGTATTGAATCTCGAAGCAATTTGAGTGTTCCATCGTCATTAGGAGGCCCTGAACGTTACAATTAACTATCAGTTTTGCGTCGGATTCGAAAATCTACAGTCACAGGAGAACGACCATAAGGTGCCCGAGGCAGCAATAGACCCTTGGAGACACGTCGTCTGATGGACGATGTATTGAATCTCGATGCAATTTGAGTGTTTCATCGTTGTTAGGATGCCTTGAACGTTACAATTAACTATCAGTTATGCGTCGGATTCGAAAATCTAGACTCGCAGGAGGACGACCAAAAGGCGCCCGAGGCAACGATAGACCCTTGGAGACAAGTCGGCTGGAGGATGATGTATTGAATCTCGACGCAATTTGAGTGTTCCATCCTCATTAGGAGGCCCTGAACGTTACAATTAACTATTAGTTTTTCGTCGGATTCGAAAATGTAGACTCAGAGGAGAACGACCATAAGGTGCCCGAGGCAGCAGTAGACTCTTGGAGACAAATCGCCTGGAGGACGATATATTGAACTCGACGCAATTTGAGTGTTCCATCGTCATTAGGAGGCCCTGAATGTAACAATTAACTATCAGTTTTGCGTCGGATTCGAAATTCTAGACTCACAGAAGCACGACCATAAGGTGCGAGAGGCTGCATTAGACCCTTGGAGACAAGTCGGCTGGAGGACGATGTATTGAATCTCGAAGAATTTGAGTTTTCCATCGTCATTAGGTGGCCCATAACGTTACAATTAACTCTCAGTTTCGCGTCGGATTCGAAAATCTAGACTCATAGGAGACGGACCATAAGGTGCCCGAGGCAGAAATATGCCCTTGGAGTCAGGTCAGCTGGGGGACGATTAATTGAATCTCGAAGCAATTTGAGTGTTCCATCGTCATTAGGAGGCCCTGAACGTTACAATTAACTATCAGTTTTGCGTCGGATTCAAAAATCTACAGTCACAGGAGAACGACCATAAGGTGCCCGAGGCAGCAATAGACCCTTGGAGACACGTCGTCTGATGGACGATGTATTGAATCACGACGCAATTTGAGTGTTTCATCGTTGTTAGGATGCCTTAAACGTTACAATTAACTATCAGTTTTGCGTCGGATTCGACAATCTAGACTCACAGGAAAACGACAATAAGGTGCCCAAAGCAGCAATAGACCCCTGGAGACAAGTCGACTGTAGGACGATGTATTGAATCGCGACGGAATTTGAGAGATCCATCGTCATAAGGAAGCCCTGAACGTTACAATTAACTATCATTTTGCGTCGGATTCGATAATCTACTCTCAGAGGAGAACGACCATAAGGTGCCCGAGGCAGCAATAGACCCTTGGAGACAAGTCGGCTGAAGGACGATATATTGAATCTCAACGTAATTTGAGTGTTCCATCGTCATTAGGAGGCCCTGAACGTTGCAATTAACTATCAGTTATGCGTCGGATTCGTAAATCTCGACTCACAGAAGAACGACCAGAAGGCGCCTGGGGCTACAATAGACCCTTGGAAACAAGTCGGCTGAAGGACGATGTATTGGATCGCGACGCAATTTGAGTGTTCCATCGTCATTAGGAGGACCCGAACGTTACAATTAACTATCAGTTATGCGTCGGATTCGTAAATCTAGACTCACAGGAGAACGACCACAAGGTCCCCGAGACAGCAATTGACCCTTGGAGTTAAGTCGGCTGGAGGCCGATGTATTGAATCTAGACGCAATTTGAGTGTTCCATCGTCATTAGAAGGCCCTGAACGTTACAATTAACTATCATTTTTGCGTCGGATTGGAAAATCTAGACTCACAGGAGAACGACCATTAGATGCCACAGACAGCAATAGACCCTTGGAGACAAATCGGCTGGAGGACGATGTATTGAGTCGCGACGCAATTTGAGTGTTCCATCGTCATTAGGAGGCACTGAACATTACAATTAAAAATCAGTTTTGCGTCGGATTCGAAAATCTAGACTCACAGGAGAACGACCATTAGGTGCCACAGGCAGCAATAGACCCTTGGAGACATATCGGCTGGAGGACGATGTATTGATCGCGACGCAATTTGAGTGTTCCATCGTCATTAGGAGGACCTGAATGTTATAATTAACTCACAGTTTTTCGTCGGATTCGAAAATCTAGACTCACAGGAGGACGACCAAAAGGCGCCCGAGGCAACAATTGACCCTTGGAGACAAGTCGGCTGGAGGATGATGTATTGAATCTCGACGCAATTTGAGTGTTCCATCGTCATTAGGAGGCCCTGATGGTTACAATTAACTATCAGTTTCGCGTCGGATTCGAAAATCTAGACTCGCAGGAGGACGACCAAAAGGCGCCCGAGGCAACAATAGACCCTTGGAGACAAGTCGGCTGGAGGATGATGTATTGAATCTCGACGCAATTTGAGTGTTCCATCCTCATTAGGAGGCCCTGAACGTTACAATTAACTATTAGTTTTGCGTCGGATTCGATAATGTAGACTCAGAGGAGAACGACCATAAGGTGCCCGAGGCAGCATTAGACTCTTGGAGACAAATCGCCTGGAGGACGATATATTGAACTCGACGCAATTTGAGTGTTCCATCGTCCTTAGGAGGCCCTGAATGTAACAATTAACTATCAGTTTCGCGTCGGATTCGAAATTCTAGACTCACAGAAGCACGACCATAAGGTGCCAGACCCTTGGAGACAAGTCGGCTGGAGGACGATGTATTGAATCTCGAAGCAATTTGAGTGTTCCATCGTCATTAGGTGGCCCTTAAAGTCACAATTAACTCTCAGTTTCGTGTCGGATTCGAAAATCTAGACTCACAGGAGACGGACCATAAGATGCCCGAGGCAGAAATATGCCCTTGGAGTCAGGTCGGCTGGGGGACGATGTATTGAATCTCGAAGCAATTTGCGTGTTCCATCGTCATTAGGAGGCCCTGAACGTTACAATTAACTATCAGCTTTGCGTCGGATTCGACAATCTAGACTCACAGGAGAACGACAATAAGGTGCCCGAGGCAGCAATAGACCCTTGGAGACAAGTCGACTGGAGGACGATGTATTGAATCACGACGGAATTTGAGAGATCCATCGTCATAAGGAGGCCCTGAACGTTACAATTAACTATCATTTTTGCTTCGGATTTGAAAATCTAGACTCACAGGAGACGGACTATACGGTGCCCGAGGCAGCAACATCCCCTTGGAGACAAGTCTGCTGGAGGACGATGTATTGAATCTCGACGCAAATTGAGTGTTCCATCGTCATTAGGAGGCCCTCAACGTTACAATTAACTATCAGTTTTGCGTCGGATTGAAAAATCTAGACTCACAGGAGAACGACCATTAGGTGCCACAGGCAGCAATAGACCCTTGGAGACAAGTCGGCTGAAGGACGATGAATTGAATGTCGACGCAATTTGAGTGTTCCATCGTCAATTGGAGGCCCTGAACGTTACAATTAATTATCAGTTTTGCGTCGGATTCGAAAATGTACACTCAGAGGAGAACGACCATAAGGTGCCCGAGGCAGCAATAGGCCCTTGGAGGCAAGTCTCCTGGAGGACGATGTATTGAATCTCAACGCTATTTGAGTGTTCCATCGTCATTAGGAGGCCCTGAACGTTACCATTAACTATCAGTTTCGCGTCGGATTCGAAAATCTAGACTCACAGGAGACGGACCATAAGGTGCTAAAAGCGGCAATAGACCCTTGGAGACAACTCGCCTGGAGGACGAAGTATTGAATCCCGACGCAATTTGAGTGTTCCATCGTCATTAGGAGGCCCTGAACGTTACAATTAACTATCAGTTTCGCGTCGGATTCGAGAATCTAGATTCACAGGAGACGGACTATAAGGTGCCAGAGGCAGCAATAGACCCTTGGAGTCAAGTAGGCTGGAGGACGATGTATTGAATCTCGACGCAATTTGAGTGTTCCATCGTCATTAGGAGGCCCTGAACGTTACAATTAACTATCAGTTATGCGTCGGATTCGAAAATCTAGACTCACAGGAGGACGACCAAAAGGCGCCCGAGGCAACAATAGGCCCTTGGAGACAAGTCGGCTGGAGGGTGATGTATTAAATCTCGACGCAATTTGAGTGTTCCATCGTCATTAGGAGGCCCTGAATGTTATAATTAACTCACAGTTTTTCGTCGGATTCGAAAATCTAGACTCACAGGAGGACGACCAAAAGGCGTCCGAGGCAACAGTAGACCCTTGGAGACAAGTCGGCTGGAGGTTGATGTATTAAATCTCGACGCAATTTGAGTGTTCCATCCTCATTAGGAGGCCCTGAACGTTACAATTAACTATCAGTTTTGCGTCGGATTCGAAAATGTAGACTCAGAGGAGAACAACCATAAGGTGCCCGAGGCAGCAGTAGACTCTTGGAGACAAATCGCCTGGAGGACGATATTTTGAACTCGACGCAATTTGAGTGTTTCATCGTCATTAGGAGGCCCTGAACGTTACTATTAACTATCAGTTTTGCGTCGCATTTGAAAATTTAGACTCACAGGAGACGGACCGTAAGGTGCCCGAGGCAGCAGTAGACTCTTGGAGACAAATCGCCTGGAGGACGATATTTTGAACTCGACGCAATTTGTGTGTTTCATCGTCATTAGGAGGCCCTGAACGTTACTATTAACTATCAGTTTTGCGTCGGATTTGAAAATCTAGACTCACAGGAGAACGACCAAAAGGCGCCCGAGGCAACACTAGAGCCTTGGAGAGAAGTCGGCTGGAATACGATGTATTGGATCGCGACGCAATTTTGTGATCCATCGTCATTAGGAGGCACTGAACATTACTATTAAAAATCGGTTTTGCGTCGGATTCGAAAATCTAGACTCACAGGAGACGGACTATAGGGTGCCAGAGGCAGCAATAGACCCTTGGAGACAAGTAGGCTGGAGGACGATGTATTGAATCTCGACGCAATTTGAGTGTTCCATCGTCGTTAGGAGGCCCTGAACGTTACAATTAAGTATCAGTTATGCGTCGGATTCGAAAATCTAGACTCGCAGGAGGACGACCAAAAGGCGCCCGAGGCAACAATAGACCCTTGGAGACAAGTCGGCTGGAGGATGATGTATTGAATCTCGACGCAATTTGAGTGTTCCATCCTCATTAGGAGGCCGTGAACGTTACAATTAACTATTAGTTTTGCGTCGGATTCGAAAATGTAGACTCAGAGGTGAACGACCATAAGGTGCCCGAGGCAGCAGTAGACTCTTGGAGACAAATCGCCTGGTGGACGATATATTGAACTCGACGCAATTTGAGTGTTCCATCGTCATTAGGAGGCCCTGAATGTAACAATTAACTATCAGTTTCGCGTCGGATTCGAAATTCTAGATTCACAGAAGCACGACCATAAGGTGCCAGAGGCTGCAATAGACCATTGGAGACAAGTCGGCTGGAGGACGATGTATTGAATCTCGAAACAATTTGAGTGTTCCATCGTCATTAGGTGGCCCTTAACGTCACAATTAACTCTCAGTTTCGCGTCGGATTCGAAAATCTAGACTCACAGGAGACGGACCATAAGGTGCCCGAGGCAGAAATATGCCCTTGGAGTCAGGTTGGCTGGGGGACGATGTATTGAATATCGAAGCAATTTGCGTGTTCTATCGTCATTAGGAGGCCCTGAACGTTACAATTAAGTATCAGTTTGGCGTCGGATTCGAAAATCTACAGTCATAGGAGAACGACCATAAGGTGCCCGAGGCAGGAATAGACCCTTGGAGGCACGTCGTCTGATGGACGATGTATTGAATCTCGACGCAATTTGAGTGTTTCATCGTGATTAGGATGCCCTGAACGTTACAATTAACTATCAGTTTTGCGTCGGATTCGACAATCTAGACTCACAGGAGAACGACAATAAGGTGCCCGAGGCAGCAATAGACCCTTGGAGACACGTCGACTGGAGGACGATGTATTGAATCGCGACGGAATTTGAGAGATCCATCATCATAAGGAGGCCCTGAACGTTACAATTAACTATCATTTTTGCTTCGGATTTGAAAATCTAGACTCACAGGAGACGGACTATACGGTGCCCGAGGCAGCAACATCCCCTTGGAGACAAGTCTGCTCTAGGACGATGAATTGAATCTCGACGCAAATTGAGTATTCCATCGTCATTAGGAGGCCCTCAACGTTACAATTAACTATGAGTTTTGCGTCGGATTGGAAAATCTAGACTCACAGGAGAACGACCATTAGGTGCCACAGGCAGCAATAGACCCTTGGAGACAAATCGGCTGGAGGACGATGTATTGAGTCGCGACGCAATTTGAGTGTTCCATCGTCATTAGGAGGCCCTGAACGTTACAATTAATTATCAGTTATGCGTCGGATTAGAAAATGTAGACTCAGAGGAGAACGACCATAAGGTGCCCGAGGCAGCAATAGACCCTTGGAGGCAAGTCGGCTGGAGGACGATGAATTGAATCTCGACGCAATTTGAGTGTTCCATCGTCATTAGGAGGCCCTGAACGTTACCATTAACTATCAGTTTCGCGTCGGATTCGAAAATCTAGACTCACAGGAGAAGGACCATAAGGTGCCATAGGCAGCAATAGACCCTTGGAGACAAGTCGCCTGGAGGACGAAGTATTGAATCTCGACGCAATTTGAGTGTTCCATCGTCATTAGGAGGCCCTGAACGTTTCAATTAACTATCAGTTTCGCGTCGGATTCGAGAATCTAGATTCACAGGAGACGGACTATAAGGTGCTAGAGGCAGCAATAGACCCTTGGAGACAAGTAGGCTGGAGGACGATGTATTGAATCTCGACGCAATTTGAGTTTTCCATCGTCATTAGGAGGCCCTGAACGTTACAATTAACTATCAGTTATGCGTCGGATTCGAAAATCTACTCTCACAGGAGGACGACCAAAAGGCGCCCGAGGCAACAATAGACCCTTGGAGACAGGTAGGCTGGAGGACGATGTATTGAATCTCGACGCAATTTGAGTGTTCCATCGTCATTAGGAGGCCCTGAACGTTACAATTAACTATCAGCTATGCGTCGGATTCGAAAATCTAGACTCGCAGGAGGACGACCAAAAGGCGCCCGAGGCAACAATAGACCCTTGGAGACAAGTCGGCTGGAGGATGATGTATTGAATCTCGACGCAATTTGAGTGTTCCATCCTCATTAGGAGGCCCTGAACGTTACAATTAACTATCAGTTATGCGTCGGATTCGAAAATCTAGACTCGCAGGAGGACGACCAAAAGGCGCCCGAGGCAACAATAGACCCTTGGAGACAAGTCGGCTGGAGGATGATGTATTGAATCTCGACGCAATTTGAGTGTTCCATCCTCATTAGGAGGCCGTGAACGTTACAATTAACTATTAGTTTTGCGTCGGATTCGAAAATGTAGACTCAGAGGTGAACGACCATAAGGTGCCCGAGGCAGCAGTAGACTCTTGGAGACAAATCGCCTGGAGGACGATATATTGAACTCGACGCAATTTGAGTGTTCCATCGTCATTAGGAGGCCCTGAATGTAACAATTAACTATCAGTTTCGCGTCGGATTCGAAATTCTAGACCCACAGAAGCACGACCATAAGGTGCCAGAGGCTGCAATAGACCATTGGAGACAAGTCGGCTGGAGGACGATGTATTGAATCTCGAAGCAATTTGAGTGTTCCATCGTCATTAGGTGGCCCTTAACGTCACAATTAACTCTCAGTTTCGCGTCGGATTCGAAAATCTAGACTCACAGGAGACGGACCATAAGGTGCCCGAGGCAGAAATATGCCCTTGGAGTCAGGTCGGCTGGGGGACGATGTATTGAATATCGAAGCAATTTGCGTGTTCTATCGTCATTAGGAGGCCCTGAACGTTACAATTAAGTATCAGTTTGGCGTCGGATTCGAAAATCTACAGTCATAGGAGAACGACCATAAGGTGCCCGAGGCAGCAATAGACCCTTGGAGGCACGTCGTCTGATGGACGATGTATTGATGCTCGACGCAATTTGAGTGTTTCATCGTGATTAGGATGCCCTGAACGTTACAATTAACTATCAGTTTTGCGTCGGATTCGACAATCTAGACTCACAGGAGAACGACAATAAGGTGCCCGAGGCAGCAATAGACCCTTGGAGACAAGTCGACTGGAGGACGATGTATTGAATCGCGACGGAATTTGAGAGATCCATCATCATAAGGAGGCCCTGAACGTTACAATTAACTATCATTTTTGCTTCGGATTTGAAAATCTAGACTCACAGGAGACGGACTATACGGTGCCAGAGGCAGCAACATCCCCTTGGAGACAAGTCTGCTCTAGGACGATGTATTGAATCTCGACGCAAATTGAGTATTCCATCGTCATTAGGAGGCCCTCAACGTTACAATTAACTATCAGTTTTGCGTCGGATTGGAAAATCTAGACTCACAGGAGAACGACCATTAGGTGCCACAGGCAGCAATAGACCCTTGGAGACAAATCGGCTGGAGGACGATGTATTGAGTCGCGACGCAATTTGAGTGTTCCATCGTCATTAGGAGGCCCTGAACGTTACAATTAATTATCAGTTATGCGTCGGATTCGAAAATGTAGACTCAGAGGAGAACGACCATAAGGTGCCCGAGGCAGCAATAGACCCTTGGAGGCAAGTCGCTGGAAGACGATGAATTGAATCTCGACGCAATTTGAGTGTTCCATCGTCATTAGGAGGCCCTGAACGTTACCATTAACTATCAGTTTCGCGTCGGATTCGAAAATCTAGACTCACAGGAGAAGGATCATAAGGTGCCATAGGCAGCAATAGACCCTTGGAGACAAGTCGCCTGGAGGACGAAGTATTGAATCTCGACGCAATTTGAGTGTTCCATCGTCATTAGGAGGCCCTGAACGTTACAATTAACTATCAGTTTCGCGTCGGATTCGAGAATCTAGATTCACAGGAGACGGATTATAAGGTGCTAGAGGCAGCAATAGACCCTTGGAGACAAGTAGGCTGGAGGACGATGTATTGAATCTCGACGCAATTTGAGTTTTCCATCGTCATTAGGAGGCCCTGAACGTTACAATTAACTATCAGTTATGCGTCGGATTCGAAAATCTAGGCTCACAGGAGGACGACCAAAAGGCGCCCGAGGCAACAATAGACCCTTGGAGACAAGTAGGCTGGAGGACGATGTATTGAATCTCGACGCAATTTGAGTGTTCCATCGTCATTAGGAGGCCCTGAACGTTACAATTAACTATCAGTTATGCGTCGGATTCGAAAATCTAGACTCATAGGAGGACGACCAAAAGGCGCCCGAGGCAACAATAGACCCTTGGAGACAAGTCGGCTGGAGGATGATGTATTGAATCTCGACGCAATTTGAGTGTTCCATCCTCATTAGGAGGCCCTGAACGTTACAATTAACTATTAGTTTTGCGTCGGATTCGAAAATGTAGACTTAGAGGTGAACGACCATAGGGTGCCCGAGGCAGCAGTAAACTCTTGGAGACAAATCGCCTGGAGGACGATATATTGAACTCGACGCAATTTGAGTGTTCCATCGTCATTAGGAGGCCATGAATGTAAGAATTAACTATCAGTTTCGCGTCGGATTCGAGAGTCTAGATTCACAGGAGACGGACTATAAGGTGCCAGAGGCAGCAATAGACCCTTGGAGACAAGTAGGCTGGAGGACGATGTATTGAATCTCGACGCAATTTGAGTGTTCCATCGTCATTAGGAGGCCCTGAACGTTACAATTAACTATCAGTTATGCGTCGGATTCGAAAATCTAGACTCACAGGAGGACGACCAAAATGCGCCCGAGGCAACAATAGGCCCTTGGAGACAAGTCGGCTGGAGGGTGATGTATTAAATCCCGACGCAATTTGAGTGTTCCATCGTCATTAGGAGGCCCTGAATGTTATAATTACTCACAGTTTTTCGTCGGATTCGAAAATCTAGACTCACAGGAGGACGACCAAAAGGTGTCCGAGGCAACAATAGACCCTTGGAGACAAGTCGGCTGGAGGGTGATGTATTAAATCTCGACGCAATTTGAGTGTTCCATCCTCATTAGGAGGCCCTGAACGTTACAATTAAGTATCAGTTTGGCGTCGGATTCGAAAATCTACAGTCATAGGAGAACGACCATAAGGTGCCCGAGGCAGCAATAGACCCTTGGAGGCACGTCGTCTGATGGACGATGTATTGAATCTCGACGCAATTTGAGTGTTTCATCGTGATTAGGATGCCCTGAACGTTACAATTAACTATGTTTTGCGTCGGATTCGACAATCTAGACTCACAGGAGAACGACAATAAGGTGCCCGAGGCAGCAATAGACCCTTGGAGACAAGTCGACTGGAGGACGATGTATTGAATCGCGACGGAATTTGAGAGATCCATCATCATAAGGAGGCCCTGAACGTTACAATTAACTATAATTTTTGCTTCGGATTTGAAAATCTAGACTCACAGGAGACGGACTATACGGTGCCCGAGGCAGCAACATCCCCTTGGAGACAAGTCTGCTCTAGGACGATGTATTGAATCTCGACGCAAATTGAGTATTCCATCGTCATTAGGAGGCCCTCAACGTTACAATTAACTATCAGTTTTGCGTCGGATTGGAAAATCTAGACTCACAGGAGAACGACCATTAGGTGCCACAGGCAGCAATTGACCCTTGGAGACAAATCGGCTGGAGGACGATGTATTGAGTCGCGACGCAATTTGAGTGTTCCATCGTCATTAGGAGGCCCTGAACGTTACAATTAATTATCAGTTATGCGTCGGATTCGAAAATGTAGACTCAGAGGAGAACGACCATAAGGTGCCCGAGGCAGCAATAGACCCTTGGAGGCAAGTCGGCTGGAGGACGATGAATTGAATCTCGACGCAATTTGAGTGTTCCATCGTCATTAGGAGGCCCTGAACGTTACCATTAACTATCAGTTTCGCGTCGGATTCGAAAATCTAGACTCACAGGAGAAGGACCATAAGGCGCCATAGGCAGCAATAGACCCTTGGAGACAAGTCGCCTGGAGGACGAAGTATTGAATCTCGACGCAATTTGAGTGTTCCATCGTCATTAGGAGGCCCTGAACGTTACAATTAACTATCAGTTTCGCGTCGGATTCGAGAATCTAGATTCACAGGAGACGGACTATAAGGTGCTAGAGGCAGCAATAGACCCTGGAGACAAGTAGGCTGGAGGACGATGTATTGAATCTCGACGCAATTTGAGTGTTCCATCCTCATTAGGAGGCCGTGAACGTTACAATTAACTATTAGTTTTGCGTCGGATTCGAAAATGTAGACTCAGAGGTGAACGACCATAAGGTGCCCGAGGCAGCAGTAGACACTTGGAGACAAATCGCCTGGAGGACGATATATTGAACTCGACGCAATTTGAGTGTTCCATCGTCATTAGGAGGCCCTGAATGTAACAATTAACTATCAGTTTCGCGTCGGATTCGAAATTCTAGACTCACAGAAGCACGACCATGAGGTGCCAGAGGCTGCAATAGACCATTGGAGACAAGTCGGCTGGAGGACGATGTATTGAATCTCGACGCAATTTGAGTGTTCCATCGTCATTAGGTGGCCCTTAACGTCACAATTAACTCTCAGTTTCGCGTCGGATTCGAAAATCTAGATTCACAGGAGACGGACCATAAGGTGCCCGAGGCAGAAATATGCCCTTGGAGTCAGGTCGGCTGGGGGACGATGTATTGAATATCGAAGCAATTTGCGTGTTCTATCGTCATTAGGAGGCCCTGAACGTTACAATTAAGTATCAGTTTGGCGTCGGATTCGAAAATCTACAGTCATAGGAGAACGACCATAAGGTGCCCGAGGCAGCAATAGACCCTTGGAGGCACGTCGTCTGATGGACGATGTATTGAATCTCGACGCAATTTGAGTGTTTCATCGTGATTAGGATGCCCTGAACGTTACAATTAACTATCAGTTTTGCGTCGGATTCGACAATCTAGACTCACAGGAGAACGACAATGAGGTGCCCGAGGCAGCAATAGACCCTTGGAGACAAGTCGACTGGAGGACGATGTATTGAATCGCGACGGAATTTGAGAGATCCATCGTCATAAGGAGGCCCTGAACGTTACAATTAACTATCATTTTTGCTTCGGATTTGAAAATCTAGACTCACAGGAGACGGACTATACGGTGCCCGAGGCAGCAACATCCCCTTGGAGACAAGTCTGCTCTAGGACGATGTATTGAATCTCGACGCGAATTGAGTATTCCATCGTCATTAGGAGGCCCTCAACGTTACAATTAACTATCAGTTTTGCGTCGGATTGGAAAATCTAGACTCACAGGAGAACGACCATTAGGTGCCACAGGCAGCAATAGACCCTTGGAGACAAATCGGCTGGAGGACGATGTATTGAGTCGCGACGCAATTTGAGTGTTCCATCGTCATTAGGAGGCCCTGAACGTTACAATTAATTATCAGTTATGCGTCGGATTCGAAAATGTAGACTCAGAGGAGAACGACCATAAGGTGCCCGAGGCAGCAATAGACCCATGGAGGCAAGTCGGCTGGAGGACGATGAATTGAATCTCGACGCAATTTGAGTGTTCCATCGTCATTAGGAGGCCCTGAAGGTTACCATTAACTATCAGTTTCGCGTCGGATTCGAAAATCTAGACTCACAGGAGACGGACCATAAGGTGCCATAGGCAGCAACAGACCCTTGGAGACAAGTCGCCTGGAGGACGAAGTATTGAATCTCGACGCAATTTGAGTGTTCCGTTGTCATTAGGAGGCCCTGAACGTTACAATTAACTATCAGTTTCGCGTCGGATTCGAGAATCTAGATTCACAGGAGACGGACTATAAGATGCTAGAGGCAGCAATAGACCCTTGGAGACAAGTAGGC